>NC_142935.1:91835787-91838287 GCF_046866305.1 Octopus bimaculoides
TATATATATATGTATCCATATACATATACACACACGCGCGCGCATACAGACACACACACACACACACACACACACACATATGGATACGTATGTATTTATACGCGCAAAACAGATAGTTTGCAGCAATTTCTAAAACTAATTGATTCTTCGGCTGAATAATTTTGCTTGGATATTAAATTATACATTCTCCACATTTGTTCATCATCATTACATGTGCCACATATACGCACTTAAATGTTTATATATTTGTGTATGCATAATTAATAATAAAAAAAGAGCTTAGGGAAATAACTCAGGGACATCATTGCTCTTATATGAACAACAAAAAAATAGACGTAAACCAAACAACATAAATTCTTGTTTTATTAAAAGTATCTCTGCCTGTAGAGGTTGTATCACAGTTATCAAATGGTGATAGAGACCGGCACGATATGAGAAACGGAAATAATTTCAAGAATAAAGAATTCTCCAAATTTGACATTCCATTGAGGAAATGGACAAGTTTATTGTATGGAAAGTTTATTGTGGAGAGTGGTGAGCACCTTTTCTTCATCAGCGTGACAATGGCTCTACCTTATCAGCTGCAGACTTATATAAAAATTCTAGAACACAATTAAAACCAAGTTAATAATCTGGCTAAAATGACCCATTGTCTCCAGACAATAAATCTGTCCTTTTCCTTAATATTATAAAATTCTCCGTGGCATTCCTTCCGACTCATGAAGTTGTAACTTTAAATCCCTCGGAAGTCAAATTTACCGTTTATCATTTCAGGGTCTAATAGATAAGATCCCGTCGAACACTCGGGGTCTATGTAATCGATCTAACCACTACCCCGAAACTGCTGGCCTTGTGCCAAAATTTGAAACTAATATTAAGGGCGGTGAATTGTTAAAACCTTTAGAACGTCGTAATAACTGCTTTGCGGTATTTTTCCGATTCTTTTCGCTTTGAGATCAAATCCATTCAAGCTCCACTTTATCTTTCATCCTTTCAGATCCGGTGAAATAAAGGATCAATCAATTACTATGATCGATATAATCGATATAACCTTTTCCCCATGTTTCTGTCTTTATACCTCTGTAAGAAATCATTGATAATGTTTATTCATCTAAACTCGTAACGTTTACAGAGATCCTATTTTTAGTAATTTATTCCAAGATTACTTGATGCTAAAATCCTCATAAAGTAAAGGAAAAGATTCCCATGTTCACTCGCAATAATAGATTTGGAAAATTCTGGCAGATCATGTGTATCGGAATATATGGAGATTACTTGGCACCGTGAACCCAAGAAATTTTCTCCCACATTACAGAACCGACTAGAGACACGGAACAGCAATTTCACTCTATCGTATTGTGGCGATAGCCAAGACATGAAGCATTTGGCAAGGGGTGAGATTCCGTCAGAGACAGGGGGAAAACAAAGAAGAGACAAAATTGAGACTAGTGAGGTGATAGAGATCACTCATGAAGAAGCACCCGAAATAGAGTCACAAGCAAGATAGAGTTACTGATTTGATGCATGATAAGTAGAACATTGTACTGATTGAGGAATGGACGGAAGACACTTTTCCAAACAGCAGAATGGCAGGAATTTGCTGGAAACTACATCAAAATCACATCAACAACTGAAGTCGAATAGCCAAGAGAATGTGGATATTTCGTATATTAGTGAAAAGTTCGTGGGAAAATTTAGATATATTAATTTGCGGGCTGCGATCGTTGTGTTACTAGACCTACTCGTGAAGAACCCTGAATCCAGTCAGTTGGTGGTTTCTGACCCTTTGTAGGAGTTTATTTTGATGTGTGTCTTTTTCTGATGAATTTCTAGCCAGATATAATGTATTGTATTACGATTTACCCGGTCCCTGTTAGTTATGCACATGGATATCTATTATCTCCACATGTTTTGTAGCTCATTTGTTTCACATTTTTGCAATATATGCATGGGACCTTGAGACCAATTAAGGAGATACTATTAGTACCGAGAACAAACTGTAAATAATTGGTATTTGGAATGGCGCTCACGCGTAGAAATCAGAACAAAAATTGGAAGTTGATGTTGTGCGAACAAATCTTGGTCCTCCAACACCACAAGAAAGCCAGCAACATCTAACGGGGAGATAAATTCGGACAATGACGACACGACCAACATATATCTGCATGGGAAAGCGGTCGTAGCATGTTGATGATGATAAAAATGATGATGAAAGTGGTGATGATAGTGCTGATAACAATGACGATGATGATGTTACAGCAAAGATGGTTTTGGGAGATTTACCTGCTGTTCTGGCTGGCTGATTGACCACTCAAAACAAAAGTTTAAGCTCGTTCGTAATCGTTCATCAAAAGAAGGAGAGGAGAAAAGGGTGGGGAGAAAGGCAGGAAGGACACGTGACGTGGTCATGCAGATCCATCCGCGTCTCCAGAAGATAACATAGTTGCGGTTGAACTTTACTGACATCATCAGTGTATGTGCGCCTGTGTGTGTGAGTGTG
>NC_142935.1:91843287-91858287 GCF_046866305.1 Octopus bimaculoides
TTATTTCCCTCATACCCGCAACATAAAGTCCTCACACCAGACCTGTGCAAAATCAACAAACAGATACTTACAATATAACATTCAACTGTCACAACCTCGTGATTCGGAACAGTACAAAAGGAATATCTGTCCCTTCACAATAGAAATCCTTTAAAGTCTACAGAATTTAGGCATTACAATATTTGATGAACATAATTATCGTGGTTTATTCACGAAGAGTTGCTATTGTTCGATCAAATGAACTACCTGCTCTATGAACAATCGGGTGTGGAGTCCGGCGGTCGAGGTGATCACTTAGCTGCAATCTATACTTGCAGTATTTGACAAAGCTTTTTGCACAAAGAGTTTTGGCACTCCAGGGCCGAGAGAGATTGGTATCAATTTCTCAGAACAAAACCGTCCGAAAACGATGCACTTCATTAGAGACTTTAGCGCGTTTATAAATGTACCACGCTGGAGTTGATGTTTCTTTTACCCACCTTTGAAGCACACGCACGGTCTTTCTAACAGATTTCCACCCAGCTCCGGATGGCTCATTGTTATTCACAAGGTATAGATTAATCAGAAGCAATGAGGAAAAGCACTTTCTCAAAATGTAAGGGAGTTCAGTCAACCCCAGGGCATCGTGATTGCTAGCCGAACTTTATAACCATGTAGCCATGCTGCTTCTCTATATAATGTTACCAAAATCTGCACACCACAACGACTACAATTTTTCTCCAGGGATATAAAATTCTCCAGCAAATGAATCTTTGCAAAGTTCAAACTAAGCTCTATATTAGAATACCTTCCACATCATGCAAATGTTGTTATTCGTTTAGAATCTTCCGTGTAAATAAGTCGGTCATGGGGATATACCTTGCTTGGAAACAAGTGAAGGTTGGCGACAAGAAGAGCATCAAACTGTAATAAAATCGATCTCAGTGAATTCCGTCTGATCTATGCAGGTGTGGAAAAGAGTAAGTTAAGCTGATGATGATATAAGGCATTCTATCAGTACTAAACATTATTCTTTCTTTCTTCTCATCGATTTTATTCTCTCTGAACGTAATTTATTTTTCGTGCGTGCTATTTTCTCTCCCACAAAAAATATTGTTTTTTTATTTTTATTGCTGCACCCAAATTCGTATCACAACTGATTGAGAAGACAATTTTTAACCAGCAATATACTGTTGAATGCTATAATTAAACGCTATTTTGCACTGTAGTGCCTTTCCAGACAAATCGTATTTTTTCTATGGATACATATAGAAAAGAAAGAGAAAAATAACGAGAAAAAGAGAGAAAGACGGTATTAGAAAAAGAAAAATGTGGCAATGAGAAGGGAACAAAGCCAAAACAGCGAAGACGGAGATGTGGTAATTTTGGAATCTCAACGTGATCAGAATTTAATTCCTGTGTGCTAATGAAGACACTTTTACACGGAACACTCGAAGATACAGCAAAACTGGACAGGAACAACAAGAATACATTGCAGCACGAAGTTCTTGAAGACTAATAATTAATATAAAAGAAATTCACCTGACCAAGGGAACATGCATTTCCTGGAATATTAAATTCCCGCAAAGTAAGGGAATGCGTGATTGATTTTTAAAGAGAAAAATCACATGATGTAAATCATATAAACAAAGGGCAGGTATGGCCTGTCGAATTTACATAAATGTATGCGTTTTTGAAATATCAAATTCACATGAAACAAGGGAGCGTGTGATGTTTTTTTTGCAACAAATGCATACGAATCTTATCACATAAAGCAAAATAACATCATAGGTTTGCTGAATTATCGAATTCCCATGAAGTGATTCACATTGAAAGAAGGGAATGCATATTTCTGTAGTAGCAAAAGCCACATGAATCTACTCTCAGGAAGCAAAGTAAGCATGAAATAAGGGAACATATGTTTATTGGTATAGTGAGATGAACATGAACTTCCTCTTCATGTTTTTGAAATGGTCATTGGAGAACAAACTATGAAGATGTTCTACAAATAAATAAGCATGGCTGTGTGCTAAGAAGGTTAATTCCCAACCACTTGGATCCAGGTTCAGTCCCACTGCGTCGCACCTTGGGTAAGTGTTTACTATTATAGCCTCAGGCCGACCAAAGCCTTGTGAGTAAATTTGGTAGACGGAAACTGAAAGAAGCCCGTCGTATATGTATGTATATATACATGTATATATCGATGTGAGTGTATGTCTTTGTCTCTGTATTTGCCCCTTATCATCGTTTGACAACCAGTGTTGTGTTTATGTCCCCGTAAATTAGCGGTTCAGCAAAAGAGACCCTCTAAGGCGGTACTGCAGTATGGCTGCAGTCAGCGGAATGAAACAAGTAAAAGAATAAGAGACTACAAGAGCAAACAAACAATCAGCTTTGTGGTATGAATGAGATTTTTTGAATGAAAGACACATAGACATAGACTTACACTAATGCTTGTTTCTATGTAAAGTTATTCATGAAAGATAATTCAGTATTACACTGAAAGATCGCTTCTTACTTTTTAGTAGAACACGTATTTATTAAAAGAAAGGACTGATAGTGACTTTGAAGTTTTGGCTTATCAACCGCCATCTGACGCTGCTCTTGTTTGCTCCTTTCTCTTTTTATATAGTTTTTATATAGTTTTATATAGATTTTATATATATTTTTTTTCTGTTGTAAGTGACAAGATTGCTATATGCCATTGGAAGTTACTGTCTAACTCTCAATCCATGAAATAAAATGCAGGCTGGTCATGTGAAATCTAGGCTGTGCATGACTCATGCTTGTTACAAAAAGTTAGGGTTGTATCATGCATGTAAGAGCAACTTTTTGTAACAAGCATGATTCATACACAGCCTAGATTTGAAATAGAGAGTGAAGTGGAGGAATGAAAATAGACGTGAGATATGCAGGGATATTGTATCTTCAGTTCCATTATTTAGGCAGAATGCTATACATATAAGATTCCTGTACTTTGTACTCTCTATTTCATATCTTATCTAGAATAACTATTGCTTAACCATTTTCTCACACCGTCTCCGATGAAGGGATATATAAAATATGCCGGAAACAGCTGTAAGATCTTCTATTTATAAATTTTCTGAAATCATTCTTAACCTTGGATTTTTATCTCATTCTGTTAATTTTTTTTATATGTACACATGCTGATATATGGCCTACGTTGGACTCCTCATTCGCATAATCAGCGAACCTGGAGCTTCACTATGGTCTGTCCATAGCACTTACTCAGTAGGTCTTATTGACACCATTACCTCTCATAACCTATATATATACATATATATATATACATACATGTATACACACACAAGCACACACACAGGCACACGCACACACGCACACATACACCCCCCCATATATATATATATATATATATATATATATATATATATATATATATATATATATATATATATATATATATATATATATATATATATGTTCGATTCGCTTCTCTCAGTTTCCGTCTACAAGATCCAAGTCTTTGGTAGGTTCGAGGCTATAGTAGAAGACACTTGCCCAAGTTGCCACGCAGAGAGACTAAACATGCAACGGTGTCATTGAGAAGTCAGTTTTTTACTACAGTCGAGCCTGTGCCTATGTATACACACACACACACACACACACACACACGAACACACACACACAAGGAAACACACGCATACACATATATTTACAAGAATGAACTTATGCATACATACACGCACATATACGAAATAGAGGGCGAGAGAGAGAGAGAGAGAGAGAGATGAGATAAGGAGATACAGAGAGACTGGGGAGGCATCATATATTATATATGAGCAATTCGCGTTTCTTGACATGTTATTAACGCCTCTATGATAAATCTTGTGAATGTGTTGAAGCATCGATGTAGTAAAAATTTGATTTCATTTGTTTGTGTTGTATTAAAGTTGTTAATGCTATTTTTTTTTGTTTTCATTATATTATCATTGTTTTTTTTTTACTGTTGTTCTTGCTGTTGCTGTTGCGTTAGAAGTGTTAGTATTGCTTTTGGTTGTGTTTGTTGTTGATGTTGTTGGAGCTAATTTTCGGGTTCGTCTGTAGCCTTTGGTTTTCGTCCAAATCTTTATACGAAATGTTACTCACAGAATATATATAAAGGAAAATAATTATGAATTAAATCATGTATATATATATATATATATATATATATATATATATATATATATATATATATATATATATATATATATATATATATATATATATTATACATGATTTGTATATATGTGTATATATATACATCTATATATGCACGTATACATATATACAAATATACATATATACAAATATACATATATATAGATATATATGTATATATATATACATACATAGCATAATATGGACAATATATTATAAACACTATATATATATATAGGCATATATGTGTGTATATATACCTACACATATATATATGACATAAACAATAAAAATGTACTTTATGGTCGTATACATGTATGCATTTATGTATACATACATATAAGAGTATATAATCATATGTATGTATATACATATCTATGTGTAGGTGTATGAAATGCATATATATATATATATATAAATGCATACATACATACACACATATGCACTCGCAACACACGCCTACACTAAAATTAGTGATGTTCAGCATGACCTTGTATATAAACTCCTAAACACCCCCTTTACAATCTCATATATTGAATGCAAACTGCTTATTCTCAAGAACATGTTCACATACATACGCACTCATCAGAATAACATCAGCATCTTTCTGATTTGAATATCGGTAAGCCGGTAGAATGTAGCACTAATCAGAAAAGGGTCAAATTTTATGTCGGAGTAAACCTGACCATTCTAATCAGGGAGTTACCGAAATACCGTTTCTACTTAGCATCAGATAGTGACACGTGATCTTAGTTCACTACATCATCGAGCACTGAAGGAGGAACTGTTTGATGGGTTCAAATCACGCATTCACGGATTCACATTGAAATATATATATATATAAATTATATATATTTATGGAAAAAAACGCTGGGTTTATTTTCCTTATGAGGTTTTTTTTCACGCTGACTACTTGATAAATTCTTATAAAGATTTTATCCTATATTATATATATATATATATATATATATATATATATATATATAACTATACTCATAGATACACACACACACACACACAACACACACACACACACACACACACACACACACACACACACACACACACACACACATATATATATATATATATATATATATATATATATATATATATATATATATATATATATATATATACTCTTTTACTCTTTGACTTGTTTCAGTCATTTTGACTGCAGCCATGCTGGAGCACCGCCTTTAGTCGAGCAAATCGTCCCCAGGACTTATTCTTTGGACGCCTAGTACTTATTCTATCGGTCTCTTTTGCCGAACCGCTAAGTTATGGGGACATAAACACACCACCATCAGTTGTCAAGCGATGTTGGGGGGGGGGACAAACACAGACACACAAACACACGCACACACACAGACACACACACACACACACACACACACACATATATACATATATACGACGGGATTCTTTCAGTTTCCGCCTACCAAACCACTCTCAAGGCTTTGGTCAGCCCGAGGCTATAGTAGAAAGACAATACAGATTCATGTGATTACTATTAAGTAATGCAAAATGAACCGTAAATTTGTCGCGCGTTGATCGCATATATTTCATCTAATGTGTCTTTCGACTTATGTGTGCATACATATGCATATGTACATATATGAATGTATGTACGTACGTGTGTATATTGTGTTTGTGTGTGTGTATTTCTACTTTGAGTTCAACCCGCTCGTTAACAAAGCGTGTATGTATGTATAAATGTATGTATGTATGTGTGTATGTATGTATGCATGGTGAATGTTCGACAAGCGGCACCAACGTTTCGAATCGTATGATTTTCCTCCGGGACACAACTATTATACGCTACATTTCATGGTGTGGAGTTCTGTATTTTATAATTGATCATAGAATAATTTACCACACTAAAAACGAATAATATGCATTTATTCTTAAATGTATGTATGTATATATATATATACATGTGTGTGTATATATATATATATGTATATATATGTGTATATATATATATATATAGATATATGCATATATATATGTGTATATATATGTATATATATGTATATATGCATATATATATATATATATATATATATATGCATATATATATATATACATATATATACACACATATATATAGGGGAGAATGTACGAAAAAAAACAATAACAGACGAGGACAGGTGGTGTAAACAACAAAAGGATGTATTAGTATGACGCCCGGGGAATACGGAAAGTCTTTGACGTTTCGAGCTACGCTCTTCAACAGAAAGAATACGGAGAAAAGAAGGAGAAAAATACGGAGAAAAAAAAATTGAATGGTGTTGGTCAACGGTCTATCATATATGTATATATATATATATATATATATATATATATATATATATATATATATATATATATATATATATATGCGTGTGTGCATGTGAGAGCACATGTGAACGTCTTGTGCGGGCTATTGCTTATGGATTTGAACTCTATCGTCATGTTACCTTGATGTTCAATTTAATCTTGTATAGTTGTCTATCTGAAGGAAGCCGCCTGCAGAGTGTGAATATAGACAATTTGAGCTCTGAGGTGGTAAAAGTACTTTCAGAGTGGTGTGACATACAGAAAGTCTGATGAGCAGAGGTTATGGTCTATGCGCATCATATTAACTGACGATGAGGTGTTATATAGATCGCAGCTTCAGACAAATTTATGCTACTGTAGTAGCGATACAAGATATTTCGAAGAACATTGCAGCAAAGCGGCGTGATAGTGGTGACAGACATGGCATGCAGACCATCACATAATTTGTTTGACATTGCGTTTGTACTCTTCTATTCTTTTTTACGAAAACAGTGTGCACATGCACATTGCGTGTTCATACTTCCTTTTCCGGTTCTTACTCAAAACTGTTTACAGATCACAACAATCCCACAAACCGCAGATACGACAATTCGAGGAAGAGAGAACTATGCCAACAGATGGCTGGTACGCCTTTTCAGATGATTTGATTGGAGTAAACTCATACTAGGTGCCTTGCTGAAGGGTATGTATGTATGTATGTATGTATGTATGTATGTATGTATGTATGTATGTATGTATGTATGTGTGTATGTATGTATGTAAGTGTGTATGTATGTAGGTGGGTGTGTAACAGTGAATTGTTTTATACACATATTGAAGAATGACTTCAATATTTGAGTTTTGTGATATTCGATAATACTATGATACGTTTAAGTGTATCATCAGAAGTTGGCCTACTTGGCAGTCCAAGCCAGAACCGACACACCTACTACAATATCCGCTTGACCATCACCTACGCTCACAAATATATAAGCCATATAAACGCTCACCTACGCTCACAAGTTTTTGTTGTTGGCACTCCGTCGCTTACGACGAGGAGGGTTCCAGTTGATCCAATCAACGGAACAGCCTGCTCGTGAAATTAACGTGCAAGTGGCTGAGCACTCCACAGACACGTGTAACTTTAACGTAGTTCTCGGGGATATTCAGCGTGACACAGTGTGACACAGTGTGACAAGGCTGACCCTTTGAATTACAGGCACAACAGAAACAGGAAGTAAGAGTGAGAGAAAGTTGTGGTGAAAGAGTACACCAGGGTTCGCCACCATCCCCTGCGGGAGCCTCGTGGAGCTTTAGGCATTTTCGCTCAATAAACACTCACAACGCCCGGTCTGGGAATCGAAACCGCGATCCTATGACCGCGAGTCCGCTGCCTTAACCACTGGGCCATTGTGCCCAACGCTCACAAATATATATAAGCCATATAGACGTTTGCATCTAGTGACTTTGGACCAGACAATGAGAGCCAAATAATATCTTGGATGCGGATACGCATTTGAACGGCTGTTAATGGAACACGAAGTTCTGGTGCTATGGATTGCTGTCCACGTATTTTACTCGCGAATCAGTTATCATTATAATGACACTGTTTATGCCACGGACAAACACGTCTGATATAGCGAGATGTTTACGAGAGCTTTGTTCGAAAATAACGTTAATTTATACCTCATATTGCGAATAACAATAACGAATTAATAATAATAATAATAATAATAATAATAATAATAATAATAATAATAATAATAATAATAATAATAATAACGATAATAATGATAATAATGATAATAGCGTTCAATCAAAGCGGTGCTGATCTTAAACTCTATTAATCAATGACAGGTTAAAAAAAGAAATTGAAAAGAGACCAGCAAAAATCAAGACTCGAAATTAGCGATTGTTATGGCTATCAGCAATATCGTTCTTCCTTCTTTGTTTATGAACTGACGTCATGCCTCTAAGCATGCTGGGAAGAAATGGAAGACAGGAACAGGCAATTTGCTCTATTTATCTCATCTCATACTCAAACGGACATATAAATACATGCATATGTATGTGTGTGTGTGTATGTGTGTGTGTGTGTGTGTGTGTGTGTGTGTGTGTGTGTATTGTTGCTTTGAGTTTAGTTTTGATTTTGTAATGCAATTTAGTGAAATAAAGGATACGACGCGAATAATATCATCAACAACAACGTTTTCTTATTGTTATTATTATTATTGTTATTATTATTATTATTATTATTATTATTATTATTATTATTATTATTATTATTATTATTATTATTATTATTATTATCATTATTTTTATTATTATTCTTATAGACTACATTGTAAAAATGATGTGAATAAAAATGAAACGGATTAAAAAACCCTCTCTAATCCATCGTCTGAGTGAGGAGGATGATGATGATGATGATGATGATGATGATGACGACGACGACGACGACGACTACGACAACGATGACGTTTATGAGAATGATGTTGGTGTGCTTGATGATGAGTCTGGTGTTCAACTGATGTGAGACTGGTTACACAGCCAAATAAACTTCGATTGATATATGCTCTTAGTCTATCGATGTCTGTATATCCATGCGTGAGTTTCCAGGGAAGGGTGTCGCAGGATATTTCAACTATGCTTCTCCAGCAGTGTCTTGCATTGCATAATTTGATCGTTGTTCTCTGATTACCGAAGTGATGGTGGGAAGAGTGCCATACTGTCACTACTTTTATTAGAGTGTTTCTGCTAAGAAAGATTGAGAATCGCATGAAGCATTTTCCGGTAAGTAACGTCTAACTTCTTTTCTAAAGTCTCTTATTCAGTGACTATCTTGAATAGCAATAGAGAAGTATTTATTCAACAACTGCTTTGAAGAAACTCATCATCAGATTGTCAAGAAGGCACAGTTTTCATATAAATCGGAATCTCTCCGGAGCGTGCTATGCTTTTGCAGTCCTTACACGGACATTTTCTTCTGTTGAAGCAATCTAACTTCTCAGATAGGTAAAGTCCTTAACCATCATCAGGTTGTTGCCTTTCAGAACTCATACATTTCCTGATTAGCTGTTACGTATAAATAATGCTACTAACATACAGGCAGATTATAAATCGTCTTTTCTGTATTAGTTATTTTAGACTGTTTTAAATTGAAGTATTGTTCAGTTAGGATACAAAAATAAGTTTGGGAATCAAGTTGATAAAACAAGCTACAAAAAGGTTATAAATGCTACTGACACACCAACAGATTACAAGCCGTCTTTCTTGAATTCAGACTCTATACTAGCTATATTCTTCAGACAGATGTCCTATGAAATGTGATTCAGTTAGGAGTTTCGGAGCCGGCAAATGTACCAAAAATCTTTAAAAAGAAGTAAAATAATCTGAGACGTTGAAATCAGCAAAAGGCAAGAACTCACCCCCTCACACAAAAATTTAGGACCATTAAGATTTCTTCCCTTACATCATAATGTAAATGAATATTATGTCATGTACTAGAGTAGATTTAATAAATTAATCCCTTTTCTCTCAAATTCAACGCATTGCTACAATTTAAGAAACCAGTGTCAACATCGGACGGGTTTAAACTTATATTATAAGTTCAAATTCCACTGAAGTTAACTTTGCCTTTCATCATTTCGAGGTTGATAAAACGAGGGCCAGTCGAGTACCCACGGACTTGTTCGAGCTGGCAGAATCGTTAGCACGCCGAGAAAGATGCATGGTGACATTTCGTCCGTCTTTACGTTCTGACTTCAAATTCCGCCGAGATCGACTTTGCCTGTCATCCTGTTGGGGTCGATAAAGATAAGTACCGATTGAGCACTGGGGTCAATGTAATCGACTAGTTCCATCACCCAAAATTTCAGACCTTGTGCCTATAGTAGAAAGGATTATTATTATTATTATTATTATTATTATTATTATTATTATTATTATTATTATTATTATTATTATTATTATTCAACAACTTCGCCATATTTTTTCAATTTAGTTTGTGAGCTTGCTACGTATAGTAATAAAGCTTCCAACAGCAACACCATCAACAACAACAACACGACTTCCTGTTCTTTCAAATGGAAGTACAAGAACTCAAATTTGGGGTGGGGGATTAAGTCGATTACATCAACCCCAGTGCGAAACTGGTACTTATTTAATCGACCCCGAAAGGATGAAAAGCAAAGTCGACCTTGGCGGAGCTTGAACTCAGAACGTAGCGGCAGACGAAATACTGCTAAGCATTTCGCCCGGCATGCTAACGATTCTGCCAGCTCGCAACTTCCTGTTGGCGCTGATGATGTAGCTGGTAATCAAAATGGAGATTATAATGATGATGACGACGACGACGACGACGATGACGAAGACGATGATGATGACGATGACGATGATGGTGGTGATGATGATGATGATGATATCGAGTCTCACTCTTAGACTTCAAGGGATAACATTACTAACAACGATATATTTCAGAGGAAACAGAAGGAAGATTCTGTTATAAAAAAACTTTCCATGATATTTGCATTTGTGAAAAATTATAAGATTCGAGTAATATGGTCCAGTTTGTCAGCGATTTACTTAGGATATGGACTGTACTCGTGATAATAAGTTATTGTTGCTGGCATACTCTTGACATTTTTTGTATTAGATCATAGCATGTAAGAACGCCATTTGATATAATCTACAAAGCTTCCGTCATCAAATATACAGTTGTCGTTCTTAGATACCACATTTTTGCGATATCTATTTCAAGTTCCTGATATTTACTAATCTTTTCACGCGCGTTTTCACATAGATGTTGCAGTCTGCTGGGACTGACACATCTACGAGCATATATGTTTTGTTTACATGATTTTTTCCACCACAATATCTGATCTATTATTATTATTATTATTATTATTATTATTATTATTATTATTATTATTATTATTATTATTATTATTATTATTATCATCATCATTTCTACTACTTTCGGCAGTATATATTCTAAAATTGGAACAATACA
The DNA here is from genome assembly GCF_046866305.1 of Octopus bimaculoides. NCBI lineage: Eukaryota > Metazoa > Mollusca > Cephalopoda > Octopoda > Octopodidae > Octopus > Octopus bimaculoides. The sequence goes on from NC_142935.1 coordinate 91,854,761, forward strand.
GAGATAATAATAATAATAAAAAAAATAAAAAAATAATAATGATAATAATAATAATAATAATAATAATAATAATAATAATAATAATAATAATAAAAAAATAGCAACCATACTCTGGGATATGCCAATACACACAGATAGAGAAATTAAGGCAAATAGACCAGATATAGTTGTCAAAGATCATGAAGAAAAAAAAATGCTTTCTAATTGATGTATCAATACCAGCAGATGACGACGTTTCTCTAAAAGAAATGGAAAAACTTTCAAAATACAAAGACCTGGAAATAGAGATAACTCGAATGTGGAATCTAAAAACAGAAACAATTCCTATCATAGTAGGTGCCTTAGGTATAATAAAAAAATATTCAGACAAATACATAACAAAAACACCAGGACTTACAAATATATATAACACAGAAAATTGCACTTCTGGGTACTGCACACATTCTACGCAAAACACTTTCAATACAGTAAACATGAGAGCACCACAGCAAACCACAGCACATACCCAAGGCACACAGAGCTGCGCTCGGTAGTGAAGTGAAAGCACGTTATAAAAATAAAACTACTGAACAATACTAATAATAATAATAATAGTAATAATAATAATAATAATAATAATAATAATAATAATAATAATAATAATAATAATAATAATAATAATAATAATAATGATAATAATAATAATAATAATAATAATAATAATAATAATAATAATAATAATAATAATAATAATAATAATAATATAATCGTGGAAGATAAGATGTCACTATCTACTGGGATCTTCCAGTCAACACCGACAGAACGATCCAGGCTAATCGGCCAGACATAGTCATTAAAGAAGAGGAATAAAATGTAGACTGATAAGGCGTTTGATGAATTAAGTAAATATAGAGACCTGGAAATTGAAATACAAAAGATGTTGCATCTTAAAGCGAAAACTGTTCCTGCTAGTGTGGGATAAGAAAGGGATGTCAGAAACATATAGATAAAATGCCAGAAGAACCACTTCTCAGAGAAATCCAAAAGATTGTGTTGACAAATACTGCTCACATCCTTAGAAAATGTATGTATCAATTTAAATGTATGCGTTGTATTACATGAAGATATTTCGCTACTGCCCCTGCTAGTTCCCCTTCCCAAGCTCTCAGTCATACTGTAACATCTCCTGTCTTTCATTCGCCCTAGGTGTGTCTCGGTGAGTGATTGTAACAAACATGCAGATTAAAAGTAAATAATGATAATAATAATAATAATAATAATAATAATAATGATAATAATAATAATAATAATAATAATAATAATAATAAAAATAATAATAATAATAATAATTATTATTATTATTATTATTATTATTATAACAATAACAACAACAACAACAACAATAATATTAATAATAATAATAATAATATTAAAATTAATTTTCCTTAGAAAAGCCTTATCAATTGAAATGTGTAGTATTACATGAAGACATTTCGCTACTGCCCACGCCTCTTCCCCTCCACTAGCTTTCAGTCATAATGTATCATCTCTTATACTTTACTCGCCCTAGGACGCGGGGTGTGCCTCCGCAAGTGATTGTAACAAGCATGCAGATTAAAAACAATATACCAACAATAATAATAATAAATGCTCTGATGCAGTGCCGGGCACTGGCTCTCATGATATTAACTGATTGGAAATGTTATCATGTACATGTTTTGTCTTGGTATAAAAGTTAAACTACAGGAAACATTCTGTTCCATACCACAGATTTGCATATCAGTTGCTTGATCTTAACCAGTTGAGCGTGTCCCTTGGTGGCTGACCATATGTAGATCTCTGATCAGGAACGGAAGTAGTAGGAGAGCATCTTAGCCATGCGAGAGAGGAATATTTGGAAGGTATGAATGATTAGCCCATAGAAACATGGGTATTTCGTTCAACATCTTTAAACAACCCTTATTTAGGGGCATTCTGAGCGAGATGGGCTACTTGCCCTAAAGAAAATTCTAAGTTGACCCATTTGCAAGGACATGCGCTGTCTGTCTTAATATGAGATCACCAAGTCGCACGCATATGGTTAGGATGCATGTGCCTGGTTTACCCTTATCAAAGGGGTAGTTATGATTGGTATACCGGGTTTCGTATATTTGTACCCTAGAGTCACTTTCATAGCATGCGCTGATCTCTCACTTAATAATAGTAGTAGTAGTAATAATAATAATAATAATAATAATAATAATAATAATAATAATAATAATAATAATATTTTCTATTATAGCCACAAGGCCTGAAATTTGGAGGAAGGGTACTTAATTTATCGACCCCGAAAGGATATAAGGTAAAGTCGACCTCGGCGGAATGTGAACTCAGAACGTAGCAACATACGAAATACCGCTAACTATTTTGTCCAGTCTGCTAACGATTCTACCGGCTTGTCACCAAATAATAATAATAATAATAATAATAATAATAATAATAATAATAATGATAATAATAATAATAATAATAATAATAAAAGACCTGGAAATAGAGATAACTCGAATGTGGAATCTAAAAACAGAAACAATTCCTATCATAGTAGGTGCCTTAGGTATAATAAAAAAATATTCAAACAAATACATAACAAAAACACCAGGACTTACAAATATATATAACATACAGAAAATTGCACTACTGGGTACTGCACACATTCTACGCAAAACACTTTCAATACAGTAAACATAAGAGCACCACAGCAAACCACAGCACATACCCAAGGCGCACAGAGCTGCGCTCCGTAGTGAAGTGAAAGCACGTTATAAAAATAAAACTACTGAATAATAATAATAATAATAATAATAATAATGATAATGATAATAATAATAATAATAATAATAATAATAATAATAATAATAATAATAATAATAATAGCAGCAACAACAACAGACGCAAAAGAAATCACATCATATCCAAAGCCTCACACAAAACCACAAAATGATTTAATAGAAAAAAATAAAAAAATAAAATAAATATCGAAAAATGCGAAAAGAAACCAAAAAAAAAAAAGTCAAACAAATTCAAAGCTAGAACAACAACATCAACAACAAATGTATAGCAATCCACATTACCATTGTGCGCAACGAAGCGATTTCTTCCCGTAGAGGTTCAATTGCGTGCTGTACAGCGTCATGAATAACCTCAGTAAGGGTTCGAATTAAAGTAGGGTCAACGTCATGTGTTTTACTGGATGTAGCTTCAGATTCCGAATTTAAGGTACTAATCCGGTCCCCATCCGACGGTGCATTACTAAGCCACGATATTTTACTCCATCGGTTTGTATTCATCATTTAATCCGGGTCTTAACGCGTGGAATATATATATATCACTTTTAGACGTGTGTGTCTATACATATGTGTGTGTATGTGTGTGTATTTATGCATATATATTTATGTGTGTGTATTTATACATATAATGTTTATGTGTGCGTATGGGTGTGTGTGTGTGTATCTATGTATATTTGTGTGTGTGTGTGTGTGTATGTATATGTAGTGTGAATAGATGTGCGT
>NC_142935.1:91870787-91880787 GCF_046866305.1 Octopus bimaculoides
TTTAGGAAAGTCTTTGTTTTGCATTTAGTATTGAAAAGACAATGAGCATTGATCTATCGATTACCTTTTCTCCTATTGCAGCTATTTATGTAATTCTCAAATAAATTAAAAGTTGTGTTGTTGTCTGTCACTCACGAGCGAATATCGGTTGGAAGCATGTACTATGTTTTCACTAATTTTTTTAGGTGCCTATGTAGTCGTTATCATATATATATATCCCTTTCAGGCCACACCCTTGACGTAGTGGTATATGTGTATATCTAGGATGTGAGGGCTCGAATAAAAGAGGAGTGTGCCAGTATATGCCAAATCAGACTGAAACAACATAAAATGGAGTGTTTTACTCAACATCAAACAAAGCTGTCTGCATCAGGAATAGAAATAGCAGCCTCAGTTTCCTGAGCCAATCACACGAACAACTACACAATTAGAATATAGAATACTTCCCCAATATAGACACTATTACACGACAGCTGTGATAGAAAATGCCACATTTTCTATCTTTCTTGCACAGGACCAAAATATCTGGCCTTCTGTTCAGTATCACTTTATCGATTTTAACATTGCTATTCCCTATGGTATTTTGTGGATTGTGGTTATACTATTTAACCTCACTAATAAGACCATTTTTCTGACACAGTTCTATATGGATGATACTGATTACATTATCATGTTTGTATGTATATACAGTTTCTGCTGTTGTGGATATTTTGATGCTACGTGTGAAATTGACTAGTCCCTTTCACCGTAGAATCTTTCACACACCTGATATATCTTGCTAGTTGGTATTTTCCTTTTATTTGATTTATTTATAATAATAATTATTATTATTGAAGACGTTGTACAATACCCAATATTGTGATGCGGTAGATTAAAGATAATGTGTACTCCTTTCAAACTGTCTATGCATTCTAATTTAAGGTCTTCTTTTCTTTTCTCCTCAGCTTTTTGGTTAAACTCTGCCTTGCTCGTCATTTCACCTACATTTAAAGCCATATCTTTCGCGGCATATTGCAGTAGGTCTTCACTATTCATCAAATATTCGGCAAGCGTTCCCCTTTCACTCCTTATACAATGGTCTATGCTAATTAGTCCTTTGCCATCATTCTTTCTTTTCATATATAGTCTATTTACGTTTGCTTTAGGGTGAGGCACCCCATCTAGCGTCATCAACGTCCTCGTCCTTCTATCCAGTGTTGATATTTCCTCCTTTGAGGATGGACGCACTATATGACCACCGCAACTGCCCAGATATTCATTACGGTAATCAAATCTTTGGCATTCAGGTTAGATTTCAACACCATCTTCATCCATTTTTTGATATGCCTCGCTGACCTTGACTTTCATTTCTCTGTGTAGGATGTCCTCCAGCTCCAAAATCCCTAAATAACCCACTACCGTCGGGTTCACACATGCTCTCTCCTGATGGTAACCGCAATCCCCTGGAGGTTGCTTTATTTCTTCTTTTCACATTAAGTACTGAGCATTTGGTAATCCCAAATTCCATACCGATGTCCCTACCACACTTCTGAACTGTTTTGCTTAAGGAATCTATCTGTTTTTCATATTTCCCAAACCGTTTCAGTTCTTCCATAGACAGACGATAGTTCAATGATGGGCCTTTCGTCCCACATTGGTAACCCATCTTAACTTTCATAAGTGTTATTGTTATGAGTATTAGTGCAATTACAAAAAATAACGGAGCAAACGAGTCACCTTGGAACATTCCCCTTTTAATACTAACTTCTCCAAGGACTACATTACTTGAGTACAAATTGTTTTTCCACTCTTTCATGCTATGCATCAGAAAATTTATGATGTTGTCAGCAACACCAAACATCTGCAGGCATTCAACGATCGAAGAATGAGGCATCATATCATATGCCTTCTTAAGGTCAATCCAAGCCATAGACATATTTGTATGACGTTTTTTACAATGCCTCAAAACTGTTTTATCGACGATCAGGAGATCCTTGGTACCCTGAGAACTCTTCCTACATCCTTTCTCTTCCCTTGGTAGTATTTCTTCCTTTGCCAGGAAAGTGTATGTGTTTGCCGCACACATTCCAATGAGTATCTTCCAGATTATATTTAAGCATGCTATGGGACAGTAGTTTCCCACAATATTCCCCTTTCTTCTATCTTTCGTTACAAGTATTGGCCTCCCAATTATTAATATTATTATCATTATTATTATTATTATTATTATTATTATTATTATTATTATTATTATTATTATTATTATTATTATTATTATTATTATTATTGCTTTCAATACATAATTATTTTACTGAAACCACTTTAATGTAATGACTTGGAGAAATATATCTATTCAACGAACATTGTTTTGAATGGACAAAAAGGAAAAAGAGGCATAAAGTGAGAAAGTGACGGGTAGAGAAATGAAGAGAATAAAAGAAAATGAAGGAAAGAAAAAAGTAACGGAAAAATAAAGAACAGAAAAAGAAGTTGAATAGAAAGCAGATAAAATATATATATTTCAATTTAATTTCTTTTTTCTTTGTTTATTATCTTTCTAAGGAAATGAAAATTCGGAAAAGATTAAAATGGTTATCACGTGTTTAATATAATTCTCAGATTTATTGAGGATATTCTTTACTTTATATTAGTTAACACACGCACACACACACACACACACACACACCCACATACACACACACCTTCAGGCACACGCATGCGCGCACACATACGCACAATTTTTTTTTATTTAAATCGGTGTAGAAAATCGAATTGATAAAAATGAAATTCAAATTATTTTGAAATTATTAGATTGCATGTACCTAACGTACCGATATACATTCGTATACACTCATATACACACATACACACGCATACATACATACACACACACACACACACACACACACACACACACACACACAAACATATTTATATCCATATGTTTGTATACATATCTATCTATCTATCTATCTATTTATGTGTCTGTCTGTCTGTATGTATGTGCATATGTGTAATATAATTTACATGAAATGGTTAACAGTGACATAGAATTTTCGACCCGCTAGACGTCATCATCCTTTGGTTTAAAGTCTGATGTATGCTAGCATTCTGAAACTTAGAGTTTATATCAATCATTTCATTGTACAATATAACAAATCAATGCTCTTCATCAGCGGTCCACAACCAAGGCTTGCGGACCAGTACCGAGACGCGTAGAAATATTAAAGGGCTAAATTCTATTTCTATTTTATTAACTATCAGAATCTTCCGAATGATTCTGCATTGTACGTGCATTATATTGTCAAATATGCTTTATATTTGTAATAATTAAATTATGAATTGTGAACTTCATTGTGTTTTCTTCTGCGCATGATTTCCTGGTCTGGCGAAAAATTGTCTTGTATGAAATTTATTAAATTGCTTCGTTATAACTCTACATAAAAACAAACATTAATTCTCTCTCAAGGCACTGGCTCACTCAGGGCAACGGTGTTGTAAAATGAACTTAACCAAATAACCCATATCTGTTGTCTTTTATTTGCTTCAGCCAGTGGTACACCGCATTGTCGGTTTGGTCGAACTTACAATATGTCTAGTATCTATTCTGTCGATTTCTTTTGCCGAACCGCTAGAATGAGGGAAGGGTGGATAAACAAACCAATAACAGATTATTGGTTTGTGGGAAAGTTGAGGATAGACACAAACATAAAGGGAACACATACAATTATATACACACAGATACATACATACATATATACATACATACAAAAATATCATGTTGATGTTGTTGGGATTCCAATGAAGGAGTCGTGGATCTAGGATAGAGTCAGGCTCTTTCTCTATTGGCAAGATATCTTGAAATAAAATTGAATAATGACATACACACGTGTATGTATGTATATGTTAGTATATATGATGAGCTTCCACACAATTTCTGTCTACTAGATTCATTCTAAAGGCGCGATAGAAGACACTTGCTAAAGGTGCTGCACAGTGAGAGTGAACCCGCAACTATATGTTTTCCAAACGAACTTCTAAATCACAGTCATGTCTACTGTAATTCTAGCTTTATTACAACTCTCTTATCGCACAACTTCAGCAGGTTTGCTAAAACAAAAACATTGCGTTATCTTCTCCTTGAAGATTTGACACAAAGGCAGGCAACATAGTGGACTCCATTTAAGGAAGCCAAGATCCAGGTGGCCGTCTTAAAAAGGGTGGCAATGTCCTTTTTTATCTTTTAGACAAGAGGAAGACAATGCTCATGACCCATCATAGTGTTCTGCGACAAATGAGACAGGAGCAGAAAGGTATTTTTAATCAAGAAATCTGGCTCGAATGCGTGCACTCCCGCTCCCTTATCACCTGGAATATTCTGCAATGCCAGATAATCTGTTGCTGTCTAAGTCCAAGTCATTGGCCAGTGATTATCTCAGCAGTGGTACCACAGTGTGAGTAAGTTTTGGATCCACGACTTCCTTGATCCAGAAATTGGCGGGTGGTGTATGTACTGGATCGCAGTGTAAGACAACCAAAGTAGTAGTTCTCAGAAACTGCACTCGACCGCGACAAGGTATCTTCTGATTTTCATAAGTATGGTAATCGTAACAATTTTAAAAATGTTCGGTGAAAGAGTCTGATATAGTACGTACCAGGCTTCAAAAAAAAAAAAAGAAAAAATTACTATTGGAGTTGATACATTCGACTAAAATTTCAAGGTGGTGCCCCAGCATAGCCGCAGTTAACTGACTGAAACAAGTTAGAGATAAATATATTTTCGTTAACTTTCGTGTAACTCAATGCATGCGGCTCCAAATTGATATCCGGGCGATACATAACGAATGTAAGGAGAACCACCGTTCGAATTATGCTAACAAGAGTCCCCCTAACCCACGCATTCTAACCAGCTTTGTTCGGTACCGTTGTTCCCGCTTCAGTTCAAAATGCTACTGTGTTATCAGTAACTGGAAGGTAACAAGGCATATTAGAATGCCTTTGAGTTTATTTTTATTTTTCTGCTTGTTTTAAATGATAAATAACACCTGTTTTACGAGTTCTCGATTAACAAGCGATAAATAAGAACGAGTTAACCCCGGCAAGAAGAAAACTATTTTCTTGTATAAAGTATGGTAGCTCAGACAGACCAGAATAATCTGATAAGGGAAGTCTTCAACGGAAACTATAGAATCTTACAGAGCGAAATAATTTACGTGTACCAAGTGTTGTCAGTATTTTTACAAAACTAAGATAAAGCTAAAGAGTGGTTTTAGTTTTATCTTAGCCTAAGGTAAGTCAGAAGTTTATACCGTTATGTTTAATAATGAAGATATTAAATGCAGTGGCGTGAGACACTTCCAAATTTCGACAATGATTTCAGTTATGTTTTAGCTCATACTTTCATACATTTATACGCATAGATGGTGTGTGTGTGTGTGTGTGTGTGTGTGTGTGTGTGTATGTGTGTGTGTGTGTGTATGTGTGTGTGTGTGTGTGTGTGTATGTGTGTGTATGTGTGTGTGTGTGTGTGTGTGCGCGTCTGCATGTGTAGTTAATTTCCTTTATTTTCTTTTATTCCGAAATCTATTATCAATGATGATGTTGTTGTCATTGTTTTTGTAGTTCTTACATTTGCTTCTAACGAATATTGATTTCACTATTGGCACAAGAGAGGCCACCAAAATCGAGGGAGAGGACGAAGTCTATTAAATCGATCCCAGTGCTCAACTGGTACTTTTTTTATCGACCCCGAAATGAATGGCAAAGCCTGTAACAAATATTTTATTATAATATTGAATTAATTCTTTATTAAGGTTAATACTTAAATAGACAAAGAAAACTGCACACTTAACCTATATAATAAAAGTAAATAATTCCCATACCCACAGGGCGTTGTATCACTCAACACGAGATGGGGTATCATATATGTAATACTTATTCTTGCAACAGGAATACAAAAATTCCTTCTAAAGGAATTTCAAATACAAATAAATAAATAGATAAAAATGAGCGTGTGGGAGACCTGCCACAATATTAGCTAATCAGGAAAAAATGAAAAGAAAAAACTCCGGCATTCTGTCGGTTACGACGACGAGGGTTCAAGTTGATCCGCTCGAAGGAACAGCCTGCACGTGAAATTAACGTACAAGTGGCTGAGCACTCCACATGCACATGTACCCTTAATGTAGTTGTCAGGGAGACTCAGCGAGACCTAGAACGGGACGAGACTGGCCCTTTGAAATGTAGGTACTACTCATTTTTGCCCCAGATGAGTGGACTGGAGCAACGTCAAATGATAAAGCGAGTTGTTCAAGGACAGAACGCGTCGCAGGGGATTGAAATCACGACCTTACGATCGCTAGCCAAGCCAAGCCAAGCTCCTTCACTGAGAAATTAAAAAAAACAAAAACTATGCAGGTAATAGTGGACCTTCCCTTAAACGGCAACTAGCAAATGAGGATGACATACCTGTTTCAGTCTTCTTAGGTTTCGCCAGCTACGCACATTTACCTCCCCTTGGCTTAGACGTCGTTATCAAACAGGTATAAAAATTAAGCGGAACGGAGTACAGTATGAATATAAAAACTAAAATACGGAAACGCAGGAACATATATTCGTCTGTGTGTGTGTCTTGGTGGGTGGTGGTGGGGTGTTTATGTGTATGCTTGTGTGTGTGTGTGTGTGTGTGTGTGTGTGTGTGTGTGTGTGTGTGTGTGCGTGTGTGTGTGTGTGTAAATATGCATCAAGGCAGGTGTAATTCATTTAGGAGTATTATGCAATGATGCATTTTGGAAGTAATACAAGAAGTGTGGATTAGTTCACCTCCGGTTTCGAAGAAACAAGAGCAGACAGTCCTCAATACGTTAACGTAGAGTATATACAGTTGTTTTATTTTACTTTCATTATAAGAAGTTAGGAACTTTTAGTGAAATATCATATTAATCCTGTTTGATAAGGAGAAGCCCGAAGCTTAAGTAACAGAGCTGTAGGTTCATAAGCTTCTCATGGTCCCGCATGTATATGCATGTATGTATGTATGTTTGAATGTAAATATGCATGTATATGTGTGTGTGTATATACTTATCTGTGTATGCGTGTGCGCGTGTGAGTGTGTGCATATATATATATATATATATATATATATACATGCGTATATGCACACACACACACACACACACACACACACACACACACACACACACACACATATAATGTACAGTTGTATATGCGCGCGTCGATATGTATACGTAGTTGTACAGATATACACATATCAATATTCATACGTGCATACATACACAAACGGATACGCATATGCACAAATAGACGCGCGCACTCTATATATGCATGTACATACATAAAAATCCTACACGTCTATATATGCAGCAAGCTATGTGTATATATATATATATGATTATTTATAATTATATATAAATTAATGCACATCTAGAAATAAGTATACGTTGATATATATTTGTGCACTTATATGTATACATCCATAAGTCGTTTCAAAGTATATGTATATATGTATATATATATATATATATATATATATATATATATATATATATATATATATATATATATATATATTGGGTTGGCTAGAAAGTAATTTCGTTTTTCGCAAATAAATACAATTACGAGGATTTTTTTCCTTTTGACATTTGATAGGCGTTACTTTAAGCTTACTGTAAAAGCAAATTGCGCGTAATTTTGTTTACAGCTGTTAGTTCAGAGTCAATTTTAAAAACAAACATTTCCGCCATATTTTGCTCTTTTATTTACTCAAAGGCAAGACAGCTGCTGAAGCTTACAAAGAGATGTGTCAAATTTATGGTGTTGATTGCTCAACAGAACGCACATGTCAGACATGGTCTGGTCGATCTATAGAAGTTGATGATGACAGAATCAAAGCCATAATCGAAACTGATTGTGAGAGATTGCAGAGAGGTTAAATGTATCACACGCAACCGTTGAAGATCACTTAAAATGTCTTGGAGTCGTTAAGATGCTCGATATTTGGGTTCCACATAGATTGAAAGTGATTCCCTTAAGACAACGAAACAATATTTGCGATATGCATTTTAAACGCAATAAAATCAACCTTTTCTTTTTTGTTTGGAACGAATCATCGCTGGTGTTGAAAAACGGATTGTCTATAATAACAGCAATCGAAAACAACCATGGTCCAAGCGTAATGAACCAGCACAAACCAAATCGAAAGCTGATATCATAAAAAAGGTCATGCTGTCGTTTTGGCGGGAGATTGCAAAGGTGTTGTGCATTTTCAGTTGCTTCTAAGTAACCAAACTGTCAATTCATATGCTTACTGTCGACAAGTAATGAAACTGGAGGAAGCAATCATAAAAAAAATGGCCGAAACTGGCATAATCGTAAAGGAATTGTGTTCCACAACGCCAGACCACAGACGTCTTTGCTAATACATCAAAATTTATTGGAGCTTGGTTGGGAAGTGATGTCACATCCACCATATAGCCCTGACCTTGCACCATCAGATTACCATTTATTTGGAAGTTTGCAAAATTCTTTGAATGGTAAATCTTTCAATAATGATGATGACCTGAAATCGCATTTGCTTCCGTATTTTTGATGATAGGGATCAGAAGTTCTATGAGTGTGGAATCATGAAGTTGCCATAAAGATGGCAAAAAGTCATTGAACAAAATGGAAAATATATAATTGATTAAAGTTCATTGTTTGTATGAAAAAATAAATGACTTATTTCACACTAAAAAACCGAAATTACTTTCTTGACAACCCAATATATATATATATATATATATATATATATATATATATATATATACATATTTGTTTTGCAAGATTTTTTATGTGAAATCGTGTGTTGAAACAGATGTTGTTGTACTTGGGGATGGTCATATTGCCAGTTTAGCCAATAAAAACACACGCACTGTATATTTGGTGTTAATTTTTTTTTTTTTCAGCTTTATATTACATTAATCTTAATCTTAATCTTATTTCGGCCAGAGTTCTTTCGTCACACTTCTGTGACCTCATCAGTGGTCCTTTGTTTCCTTCTTTCTTATGTGTGTCTCACCTTGCTAACTATCAGCCATTTTGTATTTTGTATTCCTATTGTATGTGTCTACGCATGCGTGTCCTTCAATGTGTCTGTGTCTTTTGTAAGTGCATGTGTGTATGGGGAGTGTCTGTATCACCTATATTCTCTGTTAATACGTGTTCATTTGTATTAGTTTTTATTTATTTATATGTTCATGTGTGTGTGTGTGTGTTTTTTTTTTTTTTTTTTTTTTTTTTTTAATGTGTTTAATTAAATTTTGTTAACGTATGTAGCATTTAATTCCATTTGTTTATCTATGTATTGTATTATACTTTGTTCCTATTATTGGTTTATGGGTAACATGTTGTCACATGCTGTGGTTTGTTAGTGGCGTATGTTAGTGTTCCATTCTAGTTTCCTATTCAGGCTAGGTTTCCCTTCTATTATGTGTGTAGCTTCAGTAATTTGTCTAAGTGCTGCATCACTGCTATGTGTAGATAAGATTTTAATTTCTATGTTGTTGATTGAGCCTCTATGTTCTTGCTCAGCGTGCTGGTACAGAACTGATGAGTTCTTCCCTTCCTTAAGTTCCCTCCAATGTTCGTTTGCCCGCTCCCCTATACTCCTTGCTGTTTCGCCTACATATGTCGTTGTCTTATTTCTGCATCGTCCCTCTGTACATCTTATACTATAGACCACATTTCTGGTTTTGCAGTTCGTTTGTGGGCTAAATCTACATACGATACAGTTCCTATCAGTGCAGGGGGTTCTACTGAAAGGGTATGTTCTACTGATAAGGGATTTGATAGGGTTGCCTGGCCTTTCAACAACCTTAATTCTTAGCTTAAGTTTGTCTAGGGCCCTTCTAAAGCGGTACGCCAGTTCGCCTCTAGGGGTGGTGTCGACGAACATGACGCTTTGGTACTTGTGGCTATTGTACCATGAGCTTGCCTTCCCTATTTTCTTCTTAGTTCTTTCTAT
>NC_142935.1:91885787-91893287 GCF_046866305.1 Octopus bimaculoides
GGATCAACTGGAACCCTCGACGTCGTAAGCGACGGAGTGCCAGCAGCAAAGTTTTCAGCGCGTTTCTGTCGGTGGGGAATTGAGAGCTACAAAAGCGTGCCGATTGCTGAATGGGTGAAACTGGATTTGCGGTGTGCTTTGCTTCGCCTTAGTTATAAATCGTCCTTTTTGAAGACATCTAGGTCTTTGCTTCTTTAAATACTGTGGAATCATTTTATTCCAATCATTTTTGCTTTACTCATTTCGTTTCTGTGTAAACTCTTACACTACGCGTAGACCGTGTTTATATTAAACCTCACATTCAAAATGCCACTCCTTTGGCAAATAACCAAAATCATTATCCTTCTTCTCTACCTCCAACCCCTACTCCTCCTTCACCTCCTCCTCTTTGCCTCTCGTCTTCATCTTTATCCTTCTCCTCCGTCTTGTTATTATTATAAAGAACGTTCAAGACATCATTAGCGGCTATAGTAACAACAACAGTAACAAATCATAGCGTAACAATACATGACAATTAATGATAATCGCTTGCTTATGTACGTTCACACACGCACACATACACACAGACAGACAGACACACACACACACGCATATATATGTGTGTAAATATACATATATTGATGGTATTGATATAATCACTAATGTTGTAGCACTTAATGCTCTATTCCTATATTACATCTATCAACGCCACCAGCTATTCTCTCTCCCGACCGTCCTGTCTATGGATCGAACTTTCTCAGCAGAATACAGTATTTGGTGCTACCCACGTGATTGTGAAGATGTCTGTGTTTATTTTGGACTATAAGCATCTATCCACATGAATATCGATGATACAAAAGCACATACATGCGTTTTGTCATAGTACATGCACATATAGAAACACACATACATATATACATTATTCAGTCCATATCGATATATATACATACATAGCTAATACATATATAAGTATTATATATATATATATATATACAAGCATATAAGTTATATGCAGATATACATATATTTACACACACACGCACACACGTATACACACAACACAACACACACACATCCCGAGATAGTGGGTTCGATTTCCAGACCCAGCATTGCGTTGACTGTGTGTTCTTGAGCAACGCACTTCATTTCAGGCTGCTCTGCTATCATTTCGTCATCTGACTTGTGGAACACTGTGCAGCTGTATCAGTAATGTCGATTTGATGGAGGAAGTGAGGTTATGTATGCACAAACATTTGGTAACCAGAAGCAAATCCTGTGTGGTTGTTCGGCTAGAAGTTGCTGAATCCTTATACGTAGTCTAAGGACGAGAGAGTCCGTGTTAAATATACATATATATATATATATATATATATATATATATATACATATATAAGTCAGTAAATAGTGGGGTTGTGTTAACCGCACGTGGAGAAATAATAGGAAAATGAAAAAAAGCCAGAATGCTGAACTGGAAGCATAATTTAATAAAGATTTTTTCTAACCGGTTTTCATTGCGATGAAGCAAATTATCAAACCGGTTAGAAAAAATCTTTATTAAATTATGCTTCCAGTTCAGCATTCTGGCTTTTTTTCATTTTCCTATACATATATATATATATATATATATATATATATATATATATATATGTGTGTGTATGTATATATACATACATATATATACAGACATTGAAATTTTGGTACAAAAGTAGTAACTTCGGAGGAGGGAGCTAGTCGATTACATGGGCTCCGGTTCTCAGCTGGAACTTATGTCATTGATCTCGACATGGCAGAATGCAAGTTTCGCGAAGGCACATCCACAATAAGTAAGACTGAGCAATAATCTTTGAAACAATTAAATAGATGCATAAGACAATTGAAGAGGTACATCGGGCACATAATAAAAATGACGCCCATCATTGGTACTAGAACGTCAAATTGAAAGAAACTCACCTACCTACTTCCTATGAGGATGACTGGAACTAGATCTATGCTTCATTGCAGAAAAAGCAAATGCATACTTTTACCGTCACTTAGAAGGAAGGGTGTATATATGTATATATATATATATATATATATATATATATATATATATATATATATATATATATATATATTATACATATATGCATGTATGTATGTATGCATCGATGCATGTACACATATTGGTATATATATATAAATATGCATATATTTTTGTTTATAATATGCACACACACATACACACACATATACACGTGAATGTATAACGTTTTAAGGAATGGTCCCGAAGCAGAAACAGCAATGAATAATACCTTGGAATATGTGATTTTAATAGATACTTGAATGCGGGAAATGTGGAAGGCTAATTGGGTATTGCATGTATGAGTAATAAAAAGTAATATATATATATATACATATATATATATATATATATATATATATACAAGAATAAGGGCAGAGAATCGTCAATTAATAATAGAATTAATAACTAACAATTCTGCCAAGTAGTTCAGTATGAAAAAAACCTTTATCGGTAAGACTATTTATCATTATAAATATACAGGGATTAGCAATTGAGTTGCTTCTCCAACATACTGAAAATTTAGAAATAGCAGTGAAAGAACTACTGGAATCAGTAGTTCTTTGACTGCTATTTCTAAATTTTCAGTATGTTGGAGAAGCAACTCAATTGCTAATCCCTGTATATTTATAATGATATATGTATATATATATATATATATATATATATATATATATATATATATATATATATATATATATATATATACATATATATATATATATATATATATATATATATATATATATATATATATATATATATATATATATATATATATATATATATATATGTATATATATATATATATATATATATATATATATATATATATATATATATATATATATATATATATATATAAGCATGGGAGCGTAGTCGATATGTATGTGTATGTAGACGATACATGCACATGTGCTTCACATCATGTCCCCTATTCATGAGCACATACTGAATCATTTCACGGTGAATGCTCAATATGTGATGCTAAACTGTTTAAATTAATTACAGGTATGAAAACAATGGCCATGGGAAGAAATACAACGGAATGGAATGTGTGTTCGCGGTTATATACATATATACATGTGTGTGTATATGTGTGAACACACACACAAACACACACCGCATACACACACACATATGTACGCCTATTCTTATATGATGTTTTATATAAGAAAAGGCGGATAAACTAACTTAATAATAATAATAATAATAATAATAATAATAATAATAATAATAATATCTCATTTTGATACAAGTCCAGTAATTTTGAGAGGGAAGCTATAGGGGTAACAATAGGCTTTATACTTGACTCCTACATTATTTTATCGACCCTGGAGGGATAAATTGCAGAGCTGTTCTCGACAAAATTCGAAACTGAGTATCTTGTAATTAAAGTAGGTGTATGTCCAGAAATTTGAGGAAGAGAATATTCGATTATAACGTCACCAATGATTGATTAACACTTTCTTTATCGAACAAAGCTAACATTGCTTTTCGGGATAGGAGTGTTATGTTGAAATCAGAGCCTGAACGAATAACGCAAAACACTTTGTTTGATGATCTAGCGATTTGCCAAGTCCCAACACCCCCGCTTCGACATTGAAATTTCGATAACAATTAGGATTTAATTGATTGGTTTCTATATATATATATAAAAAAGAACTTTCCACATGAGAAAGAGAAGAAAAGGTTAAAAAACAAAAGTAATCCCCAAGTAAAGAAAAAAAACACAATAATATCAATAATACATAATACAGTGTTGGTCAAAAGTCACGCACCCGAACATTTGACATTTTATTTATAATTTTAGCTATTATGATTGCTATTAAATTTTGTCTCCCATGTACAAGTATTTTATTTATTATATTAAATTTTAGAAAAATTGAAGCAGGAGTGGCTGTGTGGTAAATAGCTTGCTTACCAACCACATGATTCCGCGTTCATTCCCACTGCGTGGCACCTTGGGCAAGTGTCTTCTACTATAGCCTCGGGCCGACCAAAGCCTTGTGAGTGGATTTGGTAGACGGGAACGGAAAGAAGCCTGTCGTATATATGTATATGTATATATATATATGTGTGTGTGTGTGTGTATGTGTTTGTTTGTCTGTGTTCGTCCCCCCCAACATCGCTTGATAACCGATGGTGGTGTGTTTACGTCCCCGTAAATTAGCGGTTCGTCATAAGAGACCGATAGAATAAGAACTAGGCATCCAAAGAATAAGTCCTGGGGTCGATTTTCTCGACTAAATGTGGTGCTCCAGCATGGCCGCAGTCAAATGACTGCAACAAGTAAAAGAGTAAAGAGTGATATCTGACTATTTCGGGGCGTATCGAACATATTTTGTGCGTGACTTTTGGCCCACACTGTACATGAAAAATAAAAAGACCACAAATAATGTTGAGATGGGAGATATGTATCAAATAACTGATATCAAGCAAAAGATAAAGAGACAGTAATATATTAGATTCGAATTTTGGCACAAGGCCAGCAATTTCAGGGGACCGGTTAAATTGATTACATCGAACCCAGTGCTCAGGTGGTGTATTATTTTATCGATCCCGAAGCGGAAAGTCAAATTCTGCGAAATTTGAACGCAGTATGTACTGACACACTGAATGCCGCTAAGCACTTTTAGCCCGACGCGCTAAAGATTTCGCCAGCTTGCTGCCTGAGTATACAGTAACCTATTGATAAACAATCGTTATTAGTCACAGTATAACACCACCGCCCTAACTTTCATCACCATCACCACCACCACCACCACCGCCAAAACAGCAACAGTAATAATCATTTATAATACAGGCACAAACAGGCGATTTTACGGGGAGCAAGGTAAATCGATTATATCGATCGCAGTGTTCAACTGGTATTCGTTTTATCGACCAGGGAAAGAGGAATGGCGAAATTTGAACTCAGAAAGCAAAAGAAGTTGAACAAATGCCTGTTTGTTTTTTATGTAGGCTCAAGCTCAGCAATTTTGAGGGGTGTTGTTTACGCGACTCTATCGAGTTCAGTATTTGTCTGTTGTTTTATATATGTTTCTTTATTGACGACAAGGAACTAGACATAGGGGTGACAAACAAGGACAGACAGAGGGATTAAGTCGATTACCACGATCCCAGTGCGTAATTGGTACTTATTTAATCGACGCCCAAAAGCATGAAATTCAAAGTCGACCTCGATGGAATTTGAACTCAGAACGTAACGGCAGACGATACACCGCTAAGCAATTCTACCGGCGTGCTGTTATTTTATATTGTTGACATTGGTGGGTGTGGCAATTGGAGTATGAAAGTAAACAGACTGAACACAAACCATAAAACAATTTCACGAGGCATGAATAATTCTGCCAACGCTCGATTTTAAGTAGTAGTAGTAATAATAATAATAATAATAATAATAATGATGATGATGATGATGATGATAATGATAATAATAATAATAATAATAATGATAATAATAAATCCTTTCTACTAAAGACACAAGGCCTGAAATTTGATGGGGGGAGGGCTAGTCGTTTACATAGATCTCAGTGTTTTACTGGTAATTCATTTATCGATTCCAAAAATGATGAAAGGCAAAGTCGAACGTGGAGACAAGCGAAATGCCGCTAGGTATTTTCCCTGGCGTGCTAACGATTCAGCCGGCTCCCCCATTAACAACAACAACAACAACAACAACGACAATAATAATAATAATAATAATAATAATAATAATAATAATGATGATGATGATGATAATAATAATAATAATAATAATAATAATAATAATAATAATAATAATAATATATACACAAACATATATATATGCACATATATATAAGTATGTATATATGTATGCATGCACGCATGCATGCGTGAGCGCGTATATGTATGTATATATGTGTGTATATATACGTGTATATATATATGTGTGTGTGTGTGTGTGTATGTATGTATGTATGTATATACGTACATGTATAAGCATGTATACAACAGTGTGTGAATATATGAAATACGAAAGTTATACAAACTCAGACAAAACTTAAAGTAAACTTGAAATATTTAACAATTTAAAAGTTCATTACAAACGTTGGATAACGAGATTTCTTGCAGCAGAACGTCGCAGCCAGGTTAATGCATGTGCGTTTGTATTACATATATGTATGCATGTATTTATGTATGTATGTATGTATGTATGTATGTATGTATGTATGTCTATACATATATATATATGTATATATGCATATATATGTTTATATGCATATATATATATATATATATATATACATATGCATGTATGTGTATGTGTATGTATATAGATAGGTAGATAGATAGATAGATAGATAGACGAACAGGCAGAGAAATAGATAGATAGTTATATATATATATATATATATATATATAGATAGATAGATAGATAGATATACATGCATACATACATATAGTGTTATTTATTGAAATATAAGTGCGTCTGTATGTTAAATGATCTTCGTGTATACATTATATTACGGTGGGTGTATATTATATGAATATAAATACATACCCATGTAAAGTGTATGCGTGTATGGAGTGCAGAGAAGTTTTGTTGTTGACAGAAAAAGACGAAAAAGATCAATACACACCATGAGCATTACGCGAGAACCCTTCTTTCACTCACATGGTAAATAACAAGCGCGTAAGAATATACGTATGCATCTACATGTGCATATATATATATATATATATATATATATATATATATATATATATATATATATATATATATATATATATATATATATGTATGTATGTATGTATAAATGTGTGAATGTATTATATGTTTTCGT
The DNA here is from genome assembly GCF_046866305.1 of Octopus bimaculoides. Classification (NCBI taxonomy): domain Eukaryota; kingdom Metazoa; phylum Mollusca; class Cephalopoda; order Octopoda; family Octopodidae; genus Octopus; species Octopus bimaculoides. Next base: position 91,892,637 of record NC_142935.1, read on the forward strand.
ATGTATTTTATATACTTTAAACTATGTTAAAAATTAATTGTCACAAGAGTCTATCTGAATCTATGTGTTGGAAGTAACCACGTGTATGAGATGGTTGCTGTGAAGCAGCCGCATAACTTCTAATGTTATTTTCTGTTGTGGCAAGGTTATCACAGGAACACAATAGTTGGGTATTTCTTATTAAGTGTTTTATATATTTTCTTCACATCTTTCCTCACATTTATTATCATTATTATTATTATATATTTGTTCACATGCATAAGTATATATGTATATATATACATATATATATATATATATATATATGTGTGTGTATTTTTGTAATATTTGAAAACATTTTTTTCGCTTCTGTTTCATGTTGATGCATTAAACGTAAATAAATCCTGGCGGAAGTAACAAGTGAGAGAAGCAATGTAAATAGTCCTCGAACTATTTACAGCAGATTGCAAACATTCCACACGCCTGCCGGTTGGTTGGATGGTTGAAATCCGATAACTTTACACATACACACCCACACGTACAAGTACGCTCGAATACACACACACACAGACACACACAGACACACAGAGACACATACAGAAACACACACACACACACACAGATAAAAGCACGCACATATACACACATACGCTTCACACATAGTTTAGTATT
>NC_142935.1:91895787-91905787 GCF_046866305.1 Octopus bimaculoides
TTGATGGAGGAATGGGTTTGGAGTCGAACAAAAGTATGCCGAAACATTCCGTTAAGTCCCTTTGATGAACGCTGTAAGCAGGTGTCAGAACTGAGCACAATGTAATCGTTTATATAATTGATTCTCAACCATATTTTTATCTCTGGACCCTTTGGTCAGCATTCTGTTCTGGTGGAACCCCCATAGCCATTCCATGTTTAAAAACTAGTGTTATATAGTAATAGCCAAAATTTGGGACATGTTTTGAAAATTAAAATTGTTATGCCCAAGTATAATTCGATTTATATATATATATATTGATTTTCTGTTTACCCCTATTTATCTTGACCATATTATACTGACGAGTAGAGGTTGTATAATACTACAATAACTACGAAATCATGATCTATAATTCAGTCTGTTTTTAAGGGGCTGGCTTTGAGAGTTGCATTTCCTCGCGTTCGGTAAAAATGTGTTTTTTATGGTAGTCTGACCTTAGAGTCCCTCATAGCGTGAGGCATTATTATATAGTAATGCCCTTATATAAATAATATATATATAACGTAGAGATATACTTACTTAATAACTGATCCGATGTTTCAATTAGAAGATATTGAACCATTGGATCTGTTATTAGGTAAATATATCACTACGTTATATATATATCTAAATCGAATTGTACTTGGGCATAACGATATTAATTTTTAAAAAAAGTCTCAAATTTTTGACAACGCCTATTTTATTATTCACACATTAACGTTTGTAGTTGAACTATACAAACATTGGAGAAAAAAATTTAGTTGTTTCTTGCAATAAATACATGGATTCTTGATATACTACTCTGGGTCCCAATTTACTATTTTGCTTGCGTGAACCCCCCTCAGAATTTGATATGGACCTTGGCTGAAAACCACTGGTATATATAGCTTGAAAATGATGCTCCATCAAAACTATAATCAATCAACTAAATCTAAAATGGGATTGAGAAAGAATACTCTAAACAAAGATATGGACCTGCATTCGTTATCTTTTCAAAGATCTCCACTGTTGAATAGATCGATGCAGCAGCTGTCTAGTTGGAACATTTGAATACAAATTTCTGCAGACACAGACATGGTCAGGACGGGAGTTCAAGATTTTATACTAGTGTCTGCATTAAGGCGAATTCTGCGAATGCTACCTGATGACCTTGACCGGTGGTTTTATAATGGGTCGAGTTTTAGATCACTCATGGTAACCAGCAAGGCTAGTAATAACTCGGATGTATTTTTTAAAGATAAAGCACTTACTAATCACAACATAACGACCAATTAAATATAATATTCTGAATACCAAGTTTCTTACTTAAACTCCGTAACCCTTAAGATTCCATATTACTCTGTCAAAAGTAATGATTGTTTATTTATAATGTTTTAAATTAAACATGCCTTACCCTGTTGTTCGAGATTTCGATGACGTCATTGTATAATTCTAGAACGACGTTTTGGTGTATGTGTGAAAGATCAGATTTGGCTAGTCTGGACATAAATCAAGCAGAATATTTCGGCCGGACACGGCCAGTTTAAATGCTAAAAGGTCAAAACACAAAGGATTAGGAGACTTTAGCATTTTATGATCCTTTAGCATATTATTCAAGATGGTATTTGGAATTTGAAGGAGGATAGTAGCTATTTGTAGCATATCGAATGACCAGGATAATGTTCAAGAGAATTTTTAGACTTGTTTAAATTATACGAGGGAGAGAGAGAGAGAGAGAGAGAGAGAGAGAGAGAGAGGGGGGGAGGGTTGGAATAAAAGCTCTAGCAGTATCGTAGTGTGATGTAAACGTGTCTGGATTGTGTAGAAAATATACTATTGTTAGAATGGAGTGGTAGATCTGTTCTGGACTGTTGGAGATTCGTCTGGTTTGAGTGGGAGAGATAGGTTTGGGAAGATGTTGATTAAATATTTTTGGCTATTGTGTGTCTAGACTGTGTAGGAGAGATTATGTGTATGTATGTATGTATGTATGTATGTATGTATGTATGTATTCCGTTTTATATCGTGATTTCTTTCCAATAGAGAAAGAGCCGGTTTCTAACCTAGATCCAAGGTTCCTTCATTGGAATTTCAACGTCAACAACAGGATATTTGTTTGCATGTTTGTCTGCAGATTTGTATGTGTTGTTTTATGTATGTATTCTCATGCATATAGTTGCATATATAGACATGCATATATATATTTAAATAACAAACCTCTGGAAAGCTGCATAGATTTTTACTGTTCTAGTGAGGTACTGGATCTGTAATATTCGAATTAGCTTTCTCCTTTCTGGTTTTGAAAAGCCTAATTTCTCAAGATTGTTATTGAGGCAGTGTTTTACATATCCCAGGGTCCCAATAATTACAGGTATAAATCTGAATTTGTAATGTGGATAGTGTATCTTCAAATTTCTCAATAGTTCAGCGTAGATCTTCTCTTTTTCACTGATCTTTAGCTTTATGTCAACATCCGTTCGGCAGCTAATTTCCACAACTGCACCCGGTTTCTCTTCTGTATCCTAAATCATTATATCGGGTCTGTTTTGCTTACATTTTATTGAAGTTTTCGCTGGGTCATTTCACCAGTACTCCTTTTTATCATAAGTGGCTATGGCTTCTACCACACTGTGGGTTCTTATTCCTTTGTCCTCGGGGTTATCCTTCCGATGGATTTCATTTATGTATGTGTGTGTATGTATGTATATAAATATATATATATATATATATATATATATATATATATATATAATTAAAAAAAATAGGGTAAAAAATCATATATTAATTAATATCGATTAATTACCAGGAAGCTAGCACATTTAAAGAATCAAAGAGATTCAGAAACAGTATCTGCAATCTCAGGGGATTAAAGTACATTTTTATATATGACGTTGACCACTAACGTGGACATTCAATGTGCTAGAAATAGATCACATCTTGTGTCTAATAAGACCTAGGTCTTATTAGACACAAGATGTGATCTATTTCTAGCACATTGAATGTCCACGTTAGTGGTCAACGTCATATATAAAAATATATATATATATGTATGTGTGCGCGTATATGAGTGTGCATGTATGTATATATATATGCATATTTGTGCATGCTTGTATATGTGTATATATTTGAGCATATACGGGCATACATATGTATGTCAGCGATTGCTTGGTCAATTACGTTAGGTAAATATTTCTCTCGGATTCCACAAGATCTGGACATTCAAATGCTATGAACGCTGAGCTACTTAAAACCATATTTGAGGATAATCTCAAGCAAACCGCACAATTGTTAGCAAAATTCTTCAATTGAAATCACTCTTCGATCATAAAACATTTTTCTGAACAATATAAAGTGCCTTATCTTGGTCTGCAGATCTTTCATCATTTGATTGGTTGTCAGCTCAATCAAAGGGTCGTCCTCGACGCTGAAGAGTATATTGTTATAGCACCTTTCCCGGGTTAAATAATCAAAATGTATGAAGTATGGGTTCCTTATGATCACGCCCAACAAAAACGACAATGGTTAGCATCCAATAAAAAAATAAGAATCCGCCCTCAAATCGAGACTCAACCCGAAAAAACGCAAAGCTCTGCGATTGGTGGAAAATGAAGTGTGTCGCCAATCAAAACGCCATTAACCAAAACAGGGAAGTTAATGCAGAAGACTAATCTCATCGACTGGCAATATTGCACGTAAAATTTGCGGAGAAAGAGCCCACCTTAGTTTAACTTTAAAAGAGTGTTGCCTTTACACAATAATGCAAAACAACATATTGCCTAAGTTACTCGGAATAAGATTAGGGCACTAAATAAAGGGAGTTTGGCATCATTCATCGTATTCTCCTGACTTTACTTTGTCTACCACTTTTTTCAGATCATTGCAACAGTGTTTAGAGGGAAAACCGTTTATTAAATGCAAAGATATGGCTGTATGGTAAGAAGCTTGCTTCTCAACCACATGGTTCCGGGTTCAATCCTACACTGTGGCTCCTTCGGCAAGTGTCTACTAGAATAGCCTCAAGCCAACCAAAGCCTTGTAAGTGGATTTGGTAGACGGAACCAGGAAGAAATCTGTCGTATGTATATATATATATGTGATGTGTTTGTGTGTGTGTGCATATGTGTGTGAATGTGTGTTTGCCCTCCCATTACCGTTTGACAACCGGTGTTGGTGTGTTTACTTCCCTGTAACTTAGCGGTTCAGCAAAAATCACAGGTAGAATAAATACTAGGCTTAAACAATATATCCTGGAGTCAAGTTAGTCAACTAAAACTCTTCAAGGCGGTGCTCCAGAATGACCGCAGTCAAAACGACTGAAACAGGTAAGAGAATAAGAGAATAAAAGAATAAAAGAATAAAAGAATAAAAGAATAAAAGAATAAGAGAATAAAAGAATAAAAGAATAAAAGAATAAGAGAATAAGAGAATAAAAGAATAAAATAATAAAAGAATAAGAGAATAAAAGAATAAAAGAATAAAAGAATAAGAAAATAAAAGAATAAAAGAATGTTGAAAATTTTGTGACTTTTTGTTTGCCTCGGAATCTGAAGAACTTTACGCATGGGGATTCAATAGTTTGCCACATAGATGTGATTATATTATCCTCAACGAGTAGAAATATTGGCTTCAAATTTTGGCACAAGGCCAGCAAATTCTTGGAGGAATCAAGTCGATTTCTTCGACCTCACTCTTCAGCTGGTACTTATTTTATTGACCCCGAAAGGATGAAAAGAAAAGCTTTAAGCTCAGAACTTGAAAATAGACAAAATACTACTAAGCATTTTGCCCTGTGTCCTAATGATTCTGCCAGCTCAACGCCTTTATGAATAGAAATATTAATGTGATTACTTGTACCAATAAAGACTAAAGAAGCATTTGTTTCTTTCCCACATTGAAATGTGAGAAGAAGACTTTCTTTCAAAGCGAATATATTACGAAACGTTATATGGATAGTTGGAAAGCTCATCCGCTTCACTGATCCCTTCGATATTGACTAATGCATTCATTCTTTCAGTTGAACCTGTGAAATTGATGAGCTCCCCTCGGGTTATGTATGTATGTGTGTATATATGCATACATACATATATACATACATACATACATACATACATATATACATACATGCATATAAATATATATATATATATATATATATATATATATATATATATATATATATATATATATATATATATATATATATATATATATACCTGAGCCTGGCATGTTAGGTCAGATGACCGAGCCTACAAAGTTTTAAGTTCCACGAAGCTGAATCAAGTTGTTAATAAATCAACTGCATGCGTGTGTGTGTGTGTGTGTGTGTGTGTGTGTGATTGTGTGTGAAGTAATTGTAGTAGAAGTAGTATAGTTTCCATGGTGCGTTGCTTATTGCACGATGCATATAAGTGTTTTAAACATTTTATAACTCCATACAGTGTAATTCGTAAGTACTTTTACCTGTTTTGGCTTTATAAGATTTATATTTACATCTACGAACTTTAGGCTATGGTATGTATATATCTCTGAATGTACGTGTGTTTGTATGTATATATGTATGTATATATGTATGTTTGTATCTATGTATGTATGTATGTATGTATCTATCTATCTATCTATCTATCTATCTATCTATCTATCTATCTATCTATCTGTCTGTCTACATATACATATGCAGATACATACATGTGTACATATACATGCATGCTTACTTACACACACACACATATATATATATATATACATCTTTATATATATATACCTGCATACGTATATGTACCAATCTCAGGATAGGTATCATTGCACCTAAGTGCTTACTAAGTGAAGCTTTAGTATTATAAACATTGTTAGATTTGGCTCCGAGAGTGCGTCTGTGAGATAGGAACTTTCGGCTGTCTAACAGTTGTTGCAGTGTTAGTGAGGGCGCCGACATTTGATCTGTTGATGGCATCAATATCGGTGGTGGCGGTGGTGTTAATGGTGATGATGAATGGTGACTAACGTCGATTGTGTTGGCTGCGGTGGCCGTAGTGGTGATGGTGGTGAAGGTGGTAGCTGTGGTGATGGTGATAGTTAATTGCGCTGAATGATGATGTTCTTGTCTTTGGTGGTGGTGGTGGTGGTGGTGGTTGTCGTAGTAGTAGTGATAGTGGTGGTAGTGGCGGTGGTAGTTATAGTGCTGGAGGTAGTAATGACGGTAGTAGTAGTAGTGGTGGTGGTGGTGGTGGTAGTAGTAGTTGTAGTGGCAGTAGTTGTGGTAATGGTAGTAATAGTAGTGGCGGTAGTAGTAGTAGTAGTAGTAGTAGTAATAGTGGTGGTGGTGATGGTAATACTAGTGCTGGTCGTAGTAATAGTAGTAGTAGTAATAGTAGAAGTTGTAGTAGTGGTGGTAGTGGTGGTGGTGGTAGTACTGATGGTAGAAATAGCAGTGGTGATGATAGTAATGGTTATTCTTGTAGTATTGGTGGTGATATAGTGACAGTGGTAGTAGTAGTGGTGGTGGTAGTAGTAGTAGTAGTAGTAGTAGTAGTGGTGCTGGTGGCGGTGGTGGTGGTGGTGGTTTTTGGTGGTTGTGGTAGCAATGGTGGTTGTAGTAGTAATGGTTTTTGTAGTGGTGGTGGCAGTAGTGCTTGTGGTGAGTAGTGATGATGTTGGCTGTGCTGATAGCAGTGGTAGACCTAGTCGCTGTAGTAGTTGTAGGCGTTGGTGGTGGTGCTGCTGCTGCTACTGCTGCTGCTGCGGAATAATGGTGAATGTTTGATGGTGTTGGCTGTGGTGGTGCTAGTGGTACTGGTGACGAATTTCAGCTTATAATGTTGCATGAATTAACGGTGCTGAGGACTTGTAATGGCGATTGTTGTAGTGGAGATGTTGATGATGGTTGTGGTGGTGTTGGTGGTGATAATGGTAGCTTGTCTGTGGCTTCGTAACAGCAGCAGAAATGCTCTCAATCATGTTAACGATGATGATGATGATGATGTTGGTTGTTGAATATCATATATTAATTACAATTCTTTACGTTCTAAGTTCAAAATCCAACGAGGTTAACTTCCTCTTTCACGCTTTCGGGGTCGATAAAATAAAGTACCAGCAAAAGACTGGGTATCAATGGTTTAAACAAATTCCTCCTCTCAACAGTCTTGACTTTTTGCTTAAATAAGAAGCAATTTTATTGCTGTTTGGCGAATATCTTTCAAAATCTTTCTAGTTATAATATTAATCTCATTGGCGGTATGCAATTTTGTTCGCAAAATAATTATAGCAATACAGTGTTCAGCTTGAATTTGGCGATATTTTATGTCTGCCTTTTTCAAGAATAGCTTGATATATTGGTAAACAGTGAGCTGTGTTAAACAGCATAAAGATTAAAGTTGTATATGTAAAAAAATGTTAGCTAATAAGGACTGAAAGTCACCTGAATATTGGAAAAGAATTACACGTGTCATAATGACAATATGACTACTGCTCTAACAACAAAGGCTGTGAGACGTGGAACGGATATCATGAAAACTTACTTCACCCAAAATATGATAGTCTTCGAGTGTCTTTATTGATAGTAACGTCAACCTGCCCCACATCTTTGAACAAGGCTTTAGGGTTAATTTAGACAAGTATGTGAAGCCGCTAAGACTGGTCAAGTCCTGGCTGGAGAGAGTTGCTGCTGGATGGCTTTATATGTGGAAGCAGAATTCATTTCCTTACCATACTCTGGAAAGTATCAGAAGTGGTTGTTGCAGAATTTCCTCCACTTCACTAGCCCCAATCTCTGACCTTCTAATTTCCCTGATCATAATCTCATGGATTATCATGTGTGAGGCGTGGTTGAGGAAGAAAGACACCACCAGCTTTGCCTGCAACATGAAGGCTGAGCTACTGGCCAAAATATCTTACTAGGGATACGGTGATGAATGCATGCACCAGGTTCCAGGGACGCATGCACCAGGTTCCAGGAACGCATGCACCAGGCCGTGGTTGAAACTGAGGGTGGCTACTTTGACTAAAATGTTATCTCCCAACCATAATATAATTGATATCCTTTGATTAAAAAAATAAAATTACTTTGATTGTTAGATGAAAAATAGTGTTTGCTTTTCTTGTTATGCAAACTGTCAAATTTAACCTGTACACACTGTAAGACCGCTAATGCTGCTTACGATTTTTGTTATTGTTAACCCAAAGCCAGCTCTATGTTCAAGAATATTCCTACCATATTCCAGGCATAGGGAATGTAAAACTGGCTTACACATTGTATCAATTCTTTTTTAATTAAATGTGTAGGAAAGGTATTTCAAGGATTTGCAGTACGGGAATGAGCCATAGTATAACGTTTCATTTTTGGTACAGCAGCGTTGGTGTGTAGATTGTGAAATAAGGAGGTGTAATTGTATACCTGCTGTTAGTAGTATGAATGGAATATGATGTGATAAGACGTCATAAGAATGTATATACCTCAAGACAACATGAAATAATTCTATTCTGGAACGGTGGATCTTGAAGCAAATAAAGCTATAAATAATTGCATGTAAATAGATTTAAAAAAACATATGCACAGAAGTCGAATGTTGGCCGATTCGAACCCACAGTTATAAGTGTGTGTATGTATATATATATATATATATATATATATATATATATATATAGAGAGAGAGAGAGAGAGAGAGAGAGAGATAGAGAGAGAGAGAGATAGATAGATAGATAGATAGATATGTGGAGGCGCAACGTCCCAGTGGTTAGGGCAGCGGACTCGCGGGCATACGATCGCGGTTTCGATTCCCAGACCGGGCGTTGTGAGTGTTTATTGAGCGAAAACACCTAAAGCTCCACGAGGCTACGGCAGGGGATGGTGGCGAACCCTGCTGTAGTCTTCCGCCACAACTTTCTCTCACTCTTAATTTCAGTTTCTGTTGTGCCTGTAATTCAAAGGGTCAGCCTTGTCACACTCTGTGTCACGCTGAATATCCCCGAGATCTACGTTAAGGGTACACGTGTCTGTGGAGTGCTCAGCCACTTGCACGTTAATTTCACGAGCGGGTTGTTCCGTTGATCGGGTCAACTGGAACCCTCGACGTCGTAACCGACGGTAGTGCCAACAACAACATATATATATATATATGCCTATTTATAAAGCGAGCAGACATATCTGTAAAAATATGTGACACTTATTCAGTAGCCATGCTAAAACTCCGAGTTTCGGATACCAGGGAGGGGGGGTTTAACGGTCATTTTTCAAAGGAATTTCCAGTGGCTGGATAACTGAAGAGATGTTGGAGTGGACCCCTCACCCTAGCATCCGAAACTCGGAGTTTTATCATGGCTACTGAATAAGTATCACATATTTTTACAGATAAATTCCTCTATTAGCATAATATCGAGGTCTCTTTCTTTCTTTTGTTGCCATTCCTCTCAAATATATATATATATATATATATATATATATATATATATATATATATATATATATGTATGTATATATATATATATATATATATATATATATATATATGTATGTATATATATATATATATGTGTGTGTGTGTGTGTGTGTGTGTGTGTGTGTGTGTGTGTGCATGCATATATATATAAATATGGATAGATAGATAGAGAGAGAGAGAGAGAGATTGTTCCAATCCAAGTCGGTGATAGTGAGGGACTGTAGGAACATCGGACGTAACACCTTGCAGTTTTTATATAACAAGTGTTAGTGTACTTACGTCCTCGTAAATAAGAGGTTCACCAAGAGGGTACGATAGGGTAAGTACCACCATTAAAACACAAGTACTGGGGACGATTGTTTCGATTAAAATTCAAGGTGGTGCCCCAGGGTAGGAGCAGTCTAATGACTGGAAGAAGTAAAAAAGATAAAGGATAGATTTCCTCGATATGGGCAATGGAATGTAGACAAATAAGAGGCACAGTGTGAAATGCTTGAAACTTTACGGAATATAGTACGAATTATAAAATGGCTAGAAGGAACAAACGTCAAATTGTTTTCATTGGAACATCA
>NC_142935.1:91910787-91923287 GCF_046866305.1 Octopus bimaculoides
AGTATTACTACCAATGAACATTGTTCTCTACTTTGTGGCGCCTTGACCTATATATTGGTGTATGGGTCGATGGGTGGTTGTTTCCTGTACCTTGTCTTCATAACATTACATCCCACTGTCTATTTGGAAATGCAAGTCGATGGGCCGATATTATTTGCTTCGGTACATGTTGCCACACATATCTCACTACTCGTTCTTCAATTTCTCCTTTGATGATAAAATTGAATCATTTTTGCTTGTGGTGAGCTAAAGTTAAGCTTACTTTCTCTTTGTCTGCTGTCGAATAAATTCCACGTTAAAAGAAACAGAAAGTTTACTAATACCTTGTTTGCATAATTCTTCTGTTCAAATTTAGCTGCTCTCTATTTGAAGCAATATTAGCAACATAAAGACACACTCAGCCTTACCACTCTGGAAAAAAACACTTATGCAATAATTGAGTGTTTAAAAAAATCCCAAACGAAAGCAATTTCGCATCTTCGAATTTGACATTAAGGACTATTATGAAACAATATCATAAAGAAAACTTACTATAGCTGTGATCTTTGCCAAATCAATTACAACTATTTAATAACAAGAAATTGAGATATTACAACATAGCAAATCTCATCTCTTCCATAACAATGAATACTGGATAAAGAAAATTCACTACTGAATCATTTGATGTTTGTATAGGTTCGAACGACACTACAGAGGTCAGTGACATTGTTGGCCTATATATATTATCACCATTTCTCAGCAAGCGGCTATTCACCTCAGCTGCTTCTCAGGAAAGTAATAGTTGAATTTTTCTTTACAAGTTTAACAGAAAAGAAAACACACAGGTTTAGGAACACATTATGTCCCTTCTTTAAACACCGATGTTCTCTATTACAGTTGGAATTAACTTCTAAGAAGTGTAGATTAATCTTAGAAAAATTCATTCATAATCCTGATATAAAATGGAAAACCTTCAGTATATACACTCTAATTACCCTCGAAGTATAATTAAAACCCTTCTCAAGATCATCTCATTAAAATTCATCTCTTCACCATCTAAATAAGTGGTATTCAACATTGCAAAATCAACGACTAGAAAGAAAACGAAATGCATAGATCCATATATACATATACGTACATATATATATATATATATATATATATATATATATATATATTATTTAAAAGAGTTCCAACTCTGTCTGTTTTTTATGTTTTATTTATATTCTTATAAAATTAATGTGGGATATAGAATATGGAATATATAATATAATATAAATGGTAAAATGAAATGAAGTATTGAATGTCTTATTGAATACATGAAATATTGAGTATTAAATATAGAGAATCAAATATATATATATATACATATGGTTATGTATACATCTAAGTTAACTGTATACAAATGCATGCATATGAATATATGTATATATGAATAATCATAGAAGGACACACACCTTCAGACAAACATATACTCACAAAAATACACACACATATGTATGTTTGTAATATGTGTGTGTGTGTATTTGTATTCACACGTGCATACAGACAATGACTCGCTGCTTATTATTCTTTTACGAGAACTCATCATACGCCAGCCTTCCTCTATTCTCCTTTACCTAGAACCATATCCTTTATACCCGTTTCCCTCTTCCGTCAACACAGCAATTGTATACTAACACACTGAGCTATCTCTTTTCCCTTCCTTCATAGACACCTTTTGAAGATAACCTCCATAAAGAAACCACCTGCGATTATTGATGCTACGGGTAAACTATAAGGAATCACTCTACAAGAGGGATGATACTAAAATGTTTATAAGGGATGATATTGAATTAGAAATTATATTTGAAATTGCTCATAAATTCAGCCAAAACATGAACATGAATAAGGAATTAAATAAATGGGTTGAACAACAAGGATATTAGAATAGATACTGGCACCAACACTCAGAATTGGAGGAGAACGCCCCATTGAAATATTTAGGAGTAGCTGAAATATAAAATGTAACCCATTGAAATAAAGAAGAAATATAGTGTTTTATAGAAGAATCAGTATAATATCAAAAACTAGATATTGTTAACAATATGATAATAGGTGAAAATATCCTACTCGTTTCAATTATAAACTTCAGTAAATTGGAAGCAAAGTGAAAACTCAAACAGATGGTGATTCAGAGGACAATCACCAAAGGCCATATAAAGAGAATATAATACGTGCTGCACACGGAAAATGACAGGTCTTGATACAAATAGAAAACTACAAAAGGGTAACAAAAGCAGGATGCCAAAATTATTTATCAGTAAACAAAGAGAAATAGTGTAGTGTCATGAGGAAAGAAATAAAGTAAAAAATTCCGTGTAACAACACTATAGACAAATATTTTGGAAGTGGGAAAAAAACAACATAAATCTCAGAAACGTTTGAAAAGGCAAACAAAATGAAAATATTGAATATGTTAAAGAAAAAATGGAGAGAAATGCCATTCCATAGATAACACAAAGTATTACTCGATTGACAGAAAAGTAAAAAAAAGAAAATGGTAGAAATAATAATAAGAGAATTAGATCTGATAAAGAGGAATTATGAAAAGAACAACACGAACAGCAACAACAAAGTATAAAATCTATGGCAAATGTCATTTTTCTCAGAAAATAAGTTAATCCTTGAATGATCAAGCTGCATTCGACACAGTATACTTGGAAGAGAATAGCTCCCTGTATACATTATCTACTCACAAGTGGGTGTCAATAATGTCAATAATAATAATAATAATAATAATAATAATAATAATAATAATAATAATAATAATAATAATAATAATAATAATAATAATAATGATAATAATGATAATAATAATAATGATAATAATAATAATGATAATAATAAAAAAAAATATTCAGACAAATACATAACAAAAACACCAGGACTTACAAATATATATAACATACAGGAAATTGCACTACTGGGTACTGCACACATTCTACGCAAAACACTTTCAATACAGTAAACATAAGAGCACTACAGCAAACCACAGCACATACCCAAGGCGCACAGAGCTGCGCTCGGTAGTGAAATGAAAGCACGTTATAAAAATAAAACTACTGAACAATAATAATAATAATAATAATAATAATCATAATAATAATAATAATAATAATAATGATAATGATAATAATGATCCTTTCTGCTATAGGTACATGGCCTGAAATTTTCTGGTGGGAGGCAAGTACTTATTTCATCGATTTCGACAGAATGAAAAGCAAAGTCGACTTCGGCGGAATTTGAAATCAGAACGTAAAGACGGAAGATATGCCGCTAAGCATTACTTTGCGTTGTAACGTTTCTGCTAGTTCGCCGAATTTCTAATAATAATAATAATAATAATAATAATAATAATAATAATAATAATAATAATAATAATTATTATTATTATTATTATTATTATTATTATTATTATTATAATAAATGCTCTGATGCAGTACCAGGCGGTGGCTCTCATGGCTTCTGATTGGAAGTGTTATCATGTATACTGTTTTATCTTGGTATAAAAGATGGGCTAAAGCAAATATTATGCTCGATACCACAGATTTGCGTGTCAGCTGTTTGGCCTTAACCAGTTGAGCATGGCCCTTAGTGTCTGGTGGTATGTGCATCTTAGCGGGGGAGCATCATAGCCATATGTTGAGAGGAATTTTATGGGGTTTGGATAATTCACCTCTGGAAACATGGACGTTTCGTTCACCATCCTTAAACAACGCTTATTCAGGGACCTTTTGAGCAGGATGGGCTACTCGACCTAAAGAAAATTCTAATTGGATCCCACCTGCAAGATCATTCGCTGTTAATCTAGATATGTCGCGCACACATAGTTGTGATGCATGTACCTGGTGTACCCTTATGAGACAGGTAGTCATGATGGATATACTGAGCTTCGTATATTTTACCCCAGTGTCACTTTGATGACATGCACTGCCCTCTCACTCAATAATAAGGATATTTGTGGTTTTCGTCACTGTTTACAATTATCTTTAAGAAAAAATTTTAACGCATCATACAGATGTAATTTTCGACGCTGAATCCCAACTTGTTATTCATTTATTCGAGAAACATTTTTGGAAAATGTTACAGGTGTTCAAACTTTGATAATTTCAGAATTTTCAATCAATCAGAAAACATCGCGTTCACTGCCTCTTCCATTACAGAGTGGGGTGGGGGCATCGATATGTCAAAACATTAAACTAGATACGCGTGCAAATTGAATATTTAAAAGCTACGAACAAGAAAACCAACACGAGTTGCTAGAAATAACAGTCAAAACATTAAGATATCACGAGCAAAGTTAATATTAAAACATTCGCGAGCAAATTAAATATTTAAAGGCTAAGAACAAGCCAACAGGAGTTGCTAGAAATAACAGTCGAAACATTACTTAAAACTGGCATTTATTAGTTTAAAAATTCAAGAACGAAAGTTTGCAATACACTCTGAGATTTTATAAAATAAATTATCTTTCTCGTATCTCCTCCACATAAATTCACAACGATAAGAGACAACCATGCCCAGGTACATTCAATTTGTTGAGTATGAGTCCCATCTGTCATGAAAACAAACAATTATAGAACAAGTGGTGGTTACACTCCCTATGCGCATGCGCAGCATCTTTGGTTACTATGGAAACATAGTTCTTCGCAATAAGCTGGGGAACATGTGGTGTTTCTTTGCTTTGGTTACTATAGAAACAGGTTTCTTCACCACGGTGATGTCTAAAATACTCGCATCTGCTTGACTAAAATACCGAATCTTTGCAATTTTTAAAGGCTAATAACTTTTTAGTTATGGATTAGGAAAAATTAATTTCATTTTTAAAATCATTATACAAAACTTAATTCATACATCAAATTGGAAAACAATTGGAACAAAACTGTAAACAGTGACGAAAACCACTAAGATCCAATAATAATAATAATAATAATAATAATAATAATAATAATAATAATAATAATAATAATGTATGAATGTGCGTGCCTATGTATGTGTGTATGTGGATTCATATATCTTTCTGTGTGTGGGTTTGTGTGTGTATGAGTATGTGTTATCATACGCTATCACTGTCTTTGGACGATGAGGACACAGATATTTTATCATGTAAATTACTTGCTTCTGAATTACCATACAAATGGCTGACCATTTCACAGACTGGGGTATCAATATCATAATTAACAGAATCATCGCCGTACAGGATATAAGAGGACTCTACCCCTTGTATAACAGGCTCAATCCGCTCAAACACCTCGTGTATTGTACATAGAAGTTAAAATGTATCAGTCGACCTGAAGATACAGAAAAAAAAACATTTTGTCAAGATTCTAATCAGGAAGATCGAAACCAGGTCTTTGTGTTTACGAAGTGATCTTCTTAAATCATTCGGTCATACTGCGCCAGCCTGCACTCACAGATATATTGTATATATATATATATATACATACACATGTATATATGTGTGATACACACATATATATGTTATACATGAAAATATAACATATATTTATAGGTATGTGTTCTTACATATATGCATATATCTATATATATATATATATATATGTGTGTGTGTGTGTGTGTGTGTGTGTGTGTGTGTTTGTATAAATTTAAATAATAAGGATAAGAAATTGAATATTAATTTGATTAATATCAATTTAAAACCAGTGGCTTAGCATATTGAAAATTCTGAAGCTTCAAAAAAATTATATTACATACCTATAAGAGGGATGACCACTAAGTGGAAATCCATTATGCTATATGTAGACCCCATATAGTCTGACCATATGGGATCTAAATTTAACATAATGGATGTCCAGTTAGTGGTCATCCCTCTTATATGTATATAAATATATATACACACACACGCATACACACACACACACACGCGCACACACACACGCGCGCGCGCACACACACACGCGCGCGCGCACACCACACACACACACATATATATACATGTACATACACACATATATATATATATACATGTACATACATGCATATATAAACACAAACTTATATATACGAGAGCGTGCTGAAACGTTCCTGGCTTTGGGTAAAAGGAAAATAGAATTGGATCAATTAATCATGATTTTATTCAAAATATTCCGCTCTCATATTCATTCAGTGATCGCAGTGTTCCTTTAGGTTTTCTAAGCCCTGTAAAAGAACCCGGAACGTTAGGCCTCCAGCCTGGTCGTTCGCAAGATCCTTAAAGCCAGGAACTTTTCAGAGCCGCTCGTATATATTAGATGCTTAAAAGCGGAGAGGCTAAAAGCTCAACATACCTGTACGCAGGTATAATCATAGTTCTGCAATTGCTAAGCGCCTGCATCATGTTTGTTTAAGTGAATAACATAATATATAGAACAACTCGACCACCAAATCGAAATAGCTGGAAAGAAGTCTACTGTGAAACAGGCTTAATGCATTCCTTATGAATACATGGAGTTGTGTGAATTGCTCAAGATATTAACCTATTTTTCTCCACCTATCTACATATTCACTCAATTCTCAAACTGCTAAATACTTTTGGATGATGATGATGAATGCTGTATATGTATATACATACATACATGTGTGTGTGTATGTATTTTTTTCTGTATATTTATATACACACCTATGTACTTAGATGTAAATACATATATGCGTATCAATGTATGTACGTATGTATGTATGTATGTATGTACGTATGTATGCATGTATGTATGTACATATCTATATAGATATAGATGCAGGTTTTTATGCATATATATATATATACATATATACATATACATGTATGCGAGTGTGTATCCGTGTGTCCGTGTGTGCGTGTGTGTGTCAGCGCATGTGTCTGTTGCACATACGTATACGAATATGGAATCCATGTCTACATGCTATTTATTGACTAAGCTTGCTGCGCTTCGACCCATTTCCACATTTCTTTTATGCAAGTACATCTCTGTATATATATATATATATATATATATATATATATATATATATATATATATATATATATATATATATATATATATATATATATATATATATATATATATATATATATATATATATATATATATATATACATGTATATATACACACGTATGCGTGTGAGAGGGAGAGAATGTATTCAGTCATGCACACATATACCTAGATGCCTACACACACATAAAAGTGAAGCAATTATGTGTAAGAATATTTTCTTTACACCGATGCGTAAAACATTTATATTAATATGTAAATTATAATAATGATAATATATATATATATATATATATATATATATATATATATATATATATATATATATATATATATATATATATATATATATATATATATGTATATGTACATAAATGTATATATATATATATATATATATATATATGTGTGTATATGTACATATATATATATATATATATATATATATATATATATATATATATATATATATATACAGGACACGCACATAGTCGTGTATATCTAAATGCACAAGAGTCGATCTACGAATTGACGAACAGACAGAAAAACCTGACATTAATGCCTAAGTAGTATATATATATATATATATATATATATATATGTGTACGAATATTTGTGCGTCAGCGTGTCTATATGTGTATCCATATTAACACAGATTCATCCACGATTGTACATATGCACACACACACACACACACACATATATATATGTATCTATGTGCATATGCATAACTACGAACACATATGCACCATAATGCAGCAGCATACAGGCTGATGCACACACTAAAACATAAAGCGCTTCTGAAATGCTTATATTCCCAAGAGAGAAGAACAGCTTTGGGAGAACCTGGAAAGAAATATTTCGGTTGAATAATTTTTAAAGAACAAAATCTTCAATGAAGCGGGCTCTCGGGAACCGATTATTTTGGAAAGTTCTTGTGAAATATTTTGAAAGCATTGAAAATTGACCTCTATTCCATTCTCTTAAACTAACCTATTCTTTAGAGATTTACTATTATTATTATTATTATTATTATTATTATTATTATTATTATTATTATTATTATCATTATTATTATTATTATCATTATTATTATTATTATTATTATTATTATTATTATTATTATTATTATTATTATTATTATTATCATTATTATCATTATTATTATTATTATTATTATCATTATCATTATTATTATTATTATTATTATTATTATTATTATTATTATTATTATTATCATTATTATTATTATTATTATTATCATTATTATTATTATTATTATTATTATTATTATTATTATTATTATTATTATTATTATTATCATTATTATTATTATTATTATCATTATTATTATTATTATTATTATTATTATTATTATTATTATGGTTAGTATTATTTTGCCTTTTAATTTCCTTTACCGCGCGAAATTCTTTTATGGAAATACATTATTTTATGCCTTATTACAAGGTTTGCTTGCAGTTGGAGTGTCTTTTTCTGAGTAAGTAGAAGGTAAGTTATGTCGAGTGTATATGTGCGCAAACACACACACATACCTATATATCTATGTTTATGTAAATATATATATATATATATATATATATATATATATATATAAATATATATAAATATATATATGTATGTATATATATATATATATATATATCTATTTATTTATAGGTTTCAGCCAAGTGGCTGCGGCCATGCTGGAGCACCACCGTGATTTTCTGTCTTTATGCTTTGCTCTCTTCACGTTCCTTGCATGGCTCTTCTCCTGCACCTGATATAGTCCAATATATGTATATATATAACAAATGAAAGACAGAAGATGGAATATACAAGAATTTATTATTAATGACGACAATTGTTTCGACACATCTAGCATCGATTCCTCTTGGCTGGGACACTCAAGAACTGGTTCAGGAGCATCCGGTAGTGCAGATGTATCTCGTCGGGTGATAGATATATACAACTCATGAAAATGACTGTTCCGCAATGTAGCCGTCCGTTCTGTAGAGAGCAAAGTAGCCATACGGAGGAAATATCTTCATTTATATAGAAGTTCAAAAATAAAATGACAGATAACACAAAGAGAAACGAACACGCAATCCAGCGAGAAAAGTATTAAAAATAACCGTTAACAAATTTAGTTGTATAAACGTCCTCGGGTCAGCTGCATGGCGGGTGTACACTCGCTTATACAAGCATCCGCAAAAATGTGACCATACGCACATGTGAGGTTTGGTGTAATCATGATCACAAAGCGAGTTATTTATCTACTCCGTGTTTATAAGAATGGGGGATTAAAAGTAAACTTAAGTCAACCATACCTTAAAGTAAATTAGATTAAATTAACGGGTTACTAAAAATGCATTCTCACTGCATCGTGCAAAAGTACGTTTATATGCATGTAGGCAACTCGAGGGACGTTCAGAAATTCTATTAATTATCTTCTCGTCAGTCCACAAAATAGACAGGATTTTCTCGGGGCAGAGACGGCTTCTCCTATGAATTATATTGTATGTATATATATATATATATATATATATATATATATAAAGAACATTATTATTAATACGGAAGCATAAAATCCGTATAGGCAAATTAATATATATATATAAAAATATATATAACATATATAATTGAGGTACTAAGAAGCACCAGCTTTACTAAAAATAGGAGTCATGAAAACTCCGAAGACATAGGAATTATCATTAAATCTTTACAGACAAGGTGGAAAATACTAAGTGAATAAGAATTGTATTTTAGAATGGTAGGTAAGTTGGTATCATGATTTCAAATTTACCGCCAAATGGCACAAGTGTAGTCACGTGAATAACCAGTGTCGTTACGAATAGATCTGGCGCTAAATTCGACATCATGATACCAGGTAAACTGCTATTCCTTTTGCAATTTTGCAGAGGTAAGATACAATTTTAGTTTTTCTCCACCATACCTGTAAAAATATAGAGATAACTCCTGTGGCTTTGGTTTTCTTTATAACTCCAAATTTTAGCAAACTGCTGCTTCTTAGTACCCTAACTATATATGTTTGTATATATGTATATATATATATATAATTATTTGTTATTATGATTATTGTTATTATGTATATATATATATATATATATATATATATATATATATATATATATATATATATATATATATATATATATATACATACACACATACATATAAAGACACGCATATCGGTGTGTATCGTGTGATGCACGGGACAAAATCCCCTGGCGCACAGGCATCGTGTAGTTCTATGCATTCCCAATTTTTGCAGCTACCTGAATATATATATATATATATATACATATGTATATATACATACACACACACACACACACACACACACACACACACACACACACATATATATATATATATATATATATATAGATGCGCAGGCGTAGGTTTGCGGTAAGATGCTTGCTTCTTAACCACATTTTTCCGGATTCATCCCACTGCGGGACACCTTGGGAAAATGTCATCCAGTATAGCCTCGGGCTGACCAAAGCCTTTTGAGTCAATTTGGTAGACAGAAACTAAAAGAAGCCCGTCGTATATATATATATATATATATATATATATATATATATGTGTGTGTGTGTGTGTGTGTGTGTGTGTGTGTGTGTGTGTGTATGTGTATGTTTTGTGTCTGTGTTTGACCCCCTAACATCGATTGACAACCGATGCTGGTGTGTTTACGTCCCCGTAACATAGTGGTTCGCCTAAAGGCATACAGTGAGAACACTACTTGCTGGTATACCCGGACAGTGCATATGTACGAATAAATTCAAATATGTTACAAAACAGCGCTAGTGTAACAAACGATATCGACCTTATATATATGTATATATAGTATATCCATATCGTGGAGGTTCAATGGTCTAGTGGTTAGGGCAGCGGACTCTCTATCGTGGGATCGCAGTTTCAATTACCAGACCGAGCGTTGTGAGTGTTTATTGTGCGAAAACACCTAAAGCCCCTGCAACCCTTTTCGAACCCTGCTGTACTCTTTCACCATAACTTTCCCTCACTCTTTCTTCCTGTTTCTGTTGTACTATATTTCCTGTTTCTGTTGTACCTGTATTTCAAAAGGCCAGCCTTGTCACGCTGAATCTCCCCGTGAACTACGTTGAGGTTACACGTATCTGTGGATTCCTCAGCCACTTATACGTTAATTTCACGTGCAGGATGTTACGTTTATCTGATCAAATGCAATACTTATCGTCGTAACCGACGGAGTGCCACGACGATATATATATATATATATATATATATATATATATATATATATATATATGTGTGTGTGTTTGCGTGTGTGTGCATGTGTATGTGTATTCATAAAGGCATTGAGTCAGGAGATATGAGAGGTGATCGTATATTCATTTAGCCACGTGACTTCCATATAATTACGCCAGTTTTACAATCATCTTAATGTAGTATTGGAAGAAATTATACTTCCAGGCTTGCATTAAAATGTATGCTCGGCGCTATACAGTACTATTGTAGAGTACTATACAGTACTGTATAGTAATGTATATTCATAAATTAATGCAAATAACTAAAGCTGGCTCATCAGATCAGTGAAACATCATGGTCGCACAATCATTCACACAAGAACACACACAGACGCACGCACATACACAAACACACACACTTATGTACATACAATCACAACTCTCGGTGCCAACTAAAACAAGAACCACAACAACAGCAATAGCAACAACAAAGCAACCATACCGCACTCCCACCAGCAACACCAGAGACAGGAAACCAAAATAACAATGGTAGTTTGACAGACAATTCAATTAAACTCTGTCAATCACCCAATCTTCTCAGCACCCTCTATGAGGTATTGACAAGTTGAGGTAGATAACCTCCCTTGGTTCATTCTTTCACCTCGACACTGCTTGGTTAATTCATTCCTAATCTTGATTTAAACTGACTACAATTCAAATTTTAAAATGTTACTAGATATGAATCATGTTTGCTTGTGTATATGTGTGTATGCGCGTGTTTGTGTGTGTGTGTGCACGTGTGTGGTCTATTTTCCTTTTTGTTAATTAGTTTTGCGTCCCAACGATATCATGAATATCCCCACCACCACCACCGCAACCATCAGCACCACCAGCACCAATACAAGCAGCACGGCTGCACCACCGGCACCACTAACACCACCACCACCACTACCATCACCACACCGCCACCACCACCATCACCACACCGCCACCACCACCATCACCACACCGCCACCACCACCGTCACCACCACCGTCACCACACCACCACCACCACCACCATCACTACACCACCGTCACCACCATTACCACGCCGCCACCACTACCATCACTACACCCCACCACCACTACTAATACCATCACCTCGATCACCACCACCAAGTCCGCCGCCAATACAACAACCACGACGACCACGCCGACCACCGCCGCTACCATCACTGCCAGCCCCCCCCCCCCCCCACACACACCACCGCCACCA
>NC_142935.1:91928287-91933287 GCF_046866305.1 Octopus bimaculoides
AATTATTTTCCCTTCCAGCTATAATAATACATAACTTCAACTATTTTCCATGCTGAAGTAAATACAACACAGAAACAAATTCTCTATTTCCTTTCGAAATAATTCAAGAAATATTCACTAGCCTGAAGCTACAGCTTCAACAGCGTTTTCCAGGTCTTAACGAAGATTATCAAGTAATAACCGTCAGTTTTTCACTTAAAAGTTACTGACATCCAGTCAAATTACGTTTGCTTTTAAAGCAAGTTTAAATGACAAAAAAAAAAAAAGTAACTGATGTCTACAAATGTCTATAAAAGGAAATTTTTTTTTCAAAATCCTTTGCTGTAGGTAAGTTTCAGCATACACGAACATATATTTTCGAAGAGGATGTTAACCTATTTATAGGCCAATTGTGACTAATTGTCTCTTGCAGTTAGTTTCCATTATAGAAACAATAAAATCTGAGTCACAATTTGATATTTTGTACGAAGACAAAATATCAAATTCTCATTGGTTGATATTACATGTAACTTTATGCAGTTTGCATAATTAAAAATTAGACTCTTCCGATAGTTTTGTATAATATGGCTTAGTTACCTTCCATTCGCTTTGGTCCCCAAGACATAAATGTTCTTCCAACTCAAATTCTTCAAAACTTTCTAGATCTCTAATCTAGATGGTCGCTTCTGTTATTGTCCCCTTGAGATCTGAAAGAACCAACATTTACCCTCCAAGCTTGTAGCCTGATATATCTATTTCCCAGGTCACATCTTCCTCTACTTCAGTGTTTGTAGAGTTATTTCCAATCACAGCTTGATTTCCACTCACAAACAGAAAAATGGCCAAATATTTTTTTATGCTAAACGTGCGTACATACACACATACAAATTCATGTCTGACTTCTCTACCAACAGTGTGTTCTGGACTATTCATCTTCCTTTCAGCGACCATTATTTCGAAGACTAAATCGCTGAATATGTACATTAGCTTTATAAGAAGCTAGGCTGGAGTCTGAGGAAGATTTGTTCGACAATGCGGGTGGATCGCGCAGGTTCTTTAGTCATCATGCTAGGTAGAGCTCATTTCCTCTTAGCACCGATTGTTGTTATTGCTCCTTTTTAACCCAAAGGTGACGGTACATGAGAAGAAAACCCATTGATGCCCTAGCAGGTCTAATGCAGTTAGTGTACCTATGAAATATTGTACAATGTGTCTTTCATTTGTAAGCTAATATGATGTGATGTCCAGGTAATTTAGTCGCTATTTCTAGACCGTTTTCATTGACATGTGTGGTAGCGATTCATATACCAAAGTGAAGAGTATCACTACAAAAATGAACCACCACACTCGTATTGTTTCCATCCGTCAGTCATTATGTTTCTCCTCTTCCAGGCACCGCCAAACCCCAATCCATCGTTCCCGTAAATTTAAGCCCCTAGAGTTTTCCTCCGCTCACGTTGTCATTGCTTTTGTACATTATTTAGCCCCTGTGCCAACCCCCATGTAGCAGATGTATGGACTCAGACATTCGAAACAGGACTATCCCAAACTTTTAAAACATTATACGACATGTCTTTTTTCTTCAAACGGTAGGATATGACTTAAGGATGATTTAGCTGCCATTTCTAGCACAACCCTTCTATCTAATTTTTCTACAGATGTCAGGAGTTTTTCAAGTTGAATCTCAATCATAAATTTTATCAGCAGGTGAAGGGGTCGCGGTTGCTATTGTCACAGTTGTTCCCTTTTAATTAAAACTTCAGAGTAACTATAAGAATGTCCTCATCCATGGTGTTGTAGCCCTCAATAGCTGTTAACATCTTGTAGTTACAAGACTTTGGCTTAATAGCCAACAAGAAATAACTTTGCAGAAGATGAGACTCATTTTAAAACGAGTGTACAGGATCGGTGAAAAGAAGTAACTTATCCAAAAGGACTACACGCTAGTCAGTTGGCGAATCGAACTTACGGACTTGAGATCCTGAGTCCAACGGCCTGGCCGCTCAGCCACACGAATTAGCTTGTAAGAATAACAGTAAGGGTATGAACAATAAGGCCTTCTGTATGAAAAAGCATCAAGCAAATAGGCACTAGCATAGCCAAAGCAGAGAGCGAAAATGTTAATTAACTAATAGAAATAGGTATGCGGGTATTTTGAAAATACCCTAACAGAGTGACGACCGTACCTTGAACGGTTACGGATTGCACTTTGGCAAAGTATAACACCCATTCAGCCACCCTGCCAGGGATTTGGCGGGGTCATGGGACTGCAACGCTACGGAGTGTGAAGATATAGCGGAGGAGCTCAAATGAGCCAAAGGTGCTGCTTACATTAATGCTGAACTGAGAAATCCTTGAAGTTCAAACAGTCAGGATCACCAATCTCTATCAAGAGAGTGACTGCAACTTATCCGTAGGGGTGGCATCCATAGTTGTGGAATCAGTCAATGAAAGATTCTCTATTGCTCAAGCTCCCACTTCAAATTCTTAATAAAGGAATTGGGTAGCAACAGAGGAACATGGGGATCTACAAAAGCAGCGAAAAAAGAATTAGGAGAAATTAGGTTCATGATTTGATTGTGAAAAATAAAACGAAAAAAAAAGAAAGTAGGAGAGAAACTCTTAGAATCATAAATAAATTAAAAGTAGAATTCTCAACATATGTTTACGAAAATTCTTTAGTGTTGCCCTGGACATGACAATCTCTTTGGTGATGTGTTTCAAAAACTAATGGCTCATGTATATTTTGTAAAATTGTGATGTTAGGAAGGATATCAAACCATAAGAACTATGCAAAAACTGAGTTTGATCCTCGTTAGAGTGGTGACAATTCCGGACATGTTTGGCCTTAAGCCTCATCAGTGTGGCATAGGGAAAATGTTATTGTTGCGCGATGTTAGAGCGGCTAGGAAAAGAAATAATATCTCAGTGAAAGGTCACTCGGAAAAATGGGAGGAAAATACTCGTGGATGCTTGCAGCTTAGAAATGAATACTAAAGCTGATGATTTTAGAATGCTTCAAGCAGAGAGACTAGAATTTTTAATTAAGGAAAATTACAGCCTTAGTGAAGATGAGAACAAAAAACGAAATCATTAATCGAAATTAATTAGAAATTGAATGCAATGGCGTACAAAAATTTGTCATTAACATGATGATCTTTTTCTCCCTTTTAAAGGAGTAAATTTAATTAATTAATTAATTAAAATTCTTTGTTTCAGTTCATTACGTATGGTGGGGCCCACATAATTATTTATAGTTAGAGTGCAAATTTTCCACACATGTTTCTTTACTGTTAGTGAAATGTATTTCATTGTGTTTCTTATTAAAATTAATCTGTAGAGTACCTCATTACTTATATGTCTTATATGTGTTACATCTCAATACGTCACATCTCTGAACAGTGTTGTGTTAAAATACACGATGTCTTGAGCAATAAGCCTCGTTGGAGATTACATATGAAAGATGAGTCTAACAGGTCAGTCACTTATCAAGTACTTTAGTTCACATAATTATTACTGTACTTATCGCCAGCTGACACTCACTGACGAGTATCTTTTTGTAACATATACTGCACCGTCATTAGTTGTCTTCAGTATCAATATAGTCCGGAGCAGACATAGACACCTCTTTTCACTTGAAGAAAAAGTAGGATGTAGCAGCTGAAGTAAAATAATGCTTCATAAGCATGTAATCATTATAGATGAGAAAAATGGAGTAACTTGAAAATAAAGCGTTTTTCTGAAAGACACGCGTCGCCACACCCAGAACTTAATCATGAGTGGAAAATATTTACCACTAAGTTTACAATTGGAAATAGTAATCATGTAACAAATTCTAGAAAATTTTGCGTCATTTCACGACAGCTTTTTATTTACCAAGTCAAAGGCGGAGGGTCTGCTAGAATTAGCAGTGACATCTCCTGGCAGTCACATACTACTCTCTTAGAAACTGAGAAACTAAAAACCTCGATTAATTTAGCACTAGATACTTTATATCTGCATAGATTCTAAAGACCGTTCTCAAATATCGTCCACATCAACGATAAAATCCATAACGGAATTGTCAAACTCAACAGAGTCATAGGTAGACCTCATGAGAAAGTTTGGGTGAGGATGGGTCTTAACCTCGAAACCAATCTGAGAGCTTGTAGAAAAGTTGTTCTACAAATATTGCAGCATGTCAATAAGGCATGAAACACTTCGAAAATTTCCTTTTAACTAACTTCAAAAAAAAAAGGCGCACATTCTCTAGTAGAACATGAATAATAAGGGTCTTCATTCATGCTATGATTGATAGCCTTCCAACAGGAAGCCAACTTCAAGATTGGGTTACCAGCAGGTTCTGTAACGTCTTTTCTGCTGATAAATGGGAGAGAGGGGAACCATACAGTCAGCGTTAAAAGAATTCTCTTGTAGAATTTAACAAGGAAATTCTGAGGGTCTTCCTTAGAGTTCAACATTAATCCGGGATCATATATGAGTCATGCCAGGACCTATCTATGGCAATTTCATTAGAAGAAATGCCATAAGGTCTGAGCAAATCAGGAGCAGACAATACAGAGGAAGATGCGAACAGTCAGTATATTGATGAAATAAAGTAAAACTTGTTAGCTACTGCTGGAAACATCAGTGAAAATCATGTCTTGATCTATAGACGAATGAGAAGTATCTGAATAAAGATAAGATATAATCATCATACCCAGGACGTTTTAATCATGTGGCTGCTAGTTCAGGCCTAACCTGGGAAAAAAGCATAATAACGGAGCACAGGGTCCTACGTAGTCATTTGAAATGCTTTCAAATCACTCCATGAAATTTTATAAACGGAAGAGCAATTTAATAATTTAGTTCCAGCTACAACACCCCCCCCCCACACACACACGCACAGAATTTAATGACCGTAAACGGAATATTTCAATCATATATCTAGTGGATTACGGTTAACCTAGGGTTAAAAATTTCTCGAACAAATTGCTGTTATTGTTGTTGATGTTGAGAAGCAGGTTAGGACTGATCCCGGA
>NC_142935.1:91938287-91943287 GCF_046866305.1 Octopus bimaculoides
CATCCATATTTAACAATGGAATATTAATATGTAAAGTTTTATTCATATATGTATAGTTATTATTAATATTCGATTAAGGTGGAAGTCATTCTAGGCAATCTATTCCTTTTAGGTAATCTAAAACATTATATATATATATATATATATATATATATATATATATATATATATATATATATTTGTGTGTGTGCGCGCGAGCGCGTTTGTGTGTCTGTGTCTGTCCTATCAACATCGCTCGACAACCGATGCTAGTGTGTTCACGTCCGCGTAACTTAGCAGTTCGGCAAAAGAGACCGATAGCATAAGTCCTGCGGTCGATTTACAAGGATTTCTATATATACGGGAAGCTGGTAGAATCGTTAGAACGGCGGGAAAAATGCTTAGCAACATGTCGTCCGTCTTTAGGTCCCGAGTGCAAATCCTACCGAAATTGGCTTTGCTTTTTATCCTTTCGGAGTGTATAAAATAACTACCTGTCAAACACCGGTGTCAATGTTATCGACTTTCTGCCTATTCCGATACTGTTGGCATTGTGCTAAAATCTGAAATTAATATACATACGTATATATATATATATATATATATATATATATATATATATATATATATATATATATATATATATATATACATACATATATATGTATATATATATAAATGGATATTCCGTCTTTATGTCGCAGCTTGAGGTTTCATATTTAGATATCTCTTCATTCAGCAAGTTTGTGATGAGGTGTTTTATATTTCAGCTTGATAATATATTAGTTCCTGAAAAAAGAATGAACTCAAATCGTTGCCTTTTAGCAGTGATTTTAAAATTGTCTGTGTACCTTTGTGGGTCTTCGGGTATATATGTCAGTGAGTTTGGATATCTGTTAAAACGTTTGTGCTTGACCGTTTGTCTATCGAAAGAACTAGATAACGATAGATATTTGGATTTATTAGTAAAAGAATCTTTTCCGAAAGTGGAATTTTGAAAACAGACGTTATTCTATTGTTTCAGATAATAATACAGAATATAACAATATATACCAGAAGATGGATCCTTGTATTCTATTATTTTTGATAACTTATGAATGAATAAATAATAGGTAAGCATAATCTATATAAGCATGGGTGATAAAGATTCCTCAAATTTCAAATATATTTGGATTACACACACACAAACACGCACACACGCAAACTTACAAATGTATATGCAACTTAACATACAATAAATTCCTTACTATTAATGGAAGAATGTATAGCTGTGATGTTTTGTTAAACTTCATGAATATAAATGAAGAAGTACACAAGCAGATAAATTGAGAAAAATATTGAGCCAAATAGTGGCAGGTGTGGCTGTGTGGTAACAAGCTTGCTTTTCTACCACATGGTTCCGGGTTCAGTCTGACTCCGTGGCACCTTGGGCAAGTGACCTCTACAATAGCTTCGGGCTATAGTAGAGTGGATTTGGTAGACGGAAACTGAAAGAATTCTGTCGTTTATATGTGTATGGTAAAGGAGACTGATAGAATAAGTACTAGGCTTAAAATATAAATCATGGTATCGATTTCCGAGACTAAAAACCTTCAGGGTGAAGCTGCAGCATGGCCGCAGGGAAATGATTCAAACAAGTAAAAGAATAAAATTAGATGGATTCAATTCTTCCAAATTAAAATAACCTGAAACAAAAATTTACTTTATGCAGCAACCGAAAAATAGCTACTATCGGAGAGGCAAAATTTAACCTTCAGGATAAAATATTCCTACCTCAGATTAAACGTAACTGAACCATTGAAGACATAGACAATAATTCAAGTTACCCACTACATTTTGTTTAGCAATCTACCAATTTGCGTATGTGAAACTCCGTAGCCTTTTATGATGTGGCATCATTCAAGTGATGAATAAATACATATACAGCATGATGTTAGGATCTACCGGTTTCAAATAAATCTGTATGTAATGATAGACATATTAGTCTGCACGAGAAAATACAAAAAAAGAAGAAGAAAAACAAGAACGCGTAGTTGAATCGTCATATTCAATAAATACATGCATTTTCGTAGGCAAAACTTTGCATCAACTTGGAAGGACTTACATTCTTTCTGCACATCATGACAGGATATTTAGTAAAAAACAAAATGAGTAATAGTCAATAAGTAATAAACAGATTTTCCTATGCCCTAGCAGCTATTAATTATTAGAAACGAACCATGATAAGACTGCTACGAAGAAAAAAGATGTTATATTAAATCGTAGGGTCAGTCAATCGTATGGGGAAGAATGAGTCACATATGCAACGATCGTCACATTCAAGAGTTGCAAAGCAAGTTACTGGTTATATAGAAAGGATTGTTCATTCTATCTATATAATTATACATTGCAACACAACACTGACAACACATATCTGGGTTTTAAAAAAATGTGAGTGTAATCCATAATATTATATGGCGATATTTAGACAGAGCAACAAGTTTTACACAATCAAATATTGTGATGTAATAATGCACGTTAGAAAGCTATTAATTCTGCAACAACATAGCAAAACATTGAACAAACACACAAAAAATAATTTCCTCGTGCTTTCACATGCGAAGATATCGCCTTAAATACCATAATGGTATGCCAATAACAGCAACATAAAATCTGGACCAAAACATTTCCCGCTTTATTTTCCATGTAATGTTTTGCGTCACAATTAATAATAGCAATGCAAAACGCATATTGTTGTAAGGGAATACATGAATATATCACGTTTTCTGCGCGTGATAACTGAATAGTTGAATGAGCTATGTATTTTCTAACAGTTTTTCGCCAACCAATATAATATTGATCAATCATATTCGGATGCATTTTGCAAATATTTTTAATGATACAGCGTCAAGCGGCTTGCATACTTCAAATGTTTGAACAATTGGGATCGTGAAACGGAGATGATAATAATAACACTGATAAAAGTGTTCATAATAGTGATGATGATGATGATGATGATGATGGGCAACACAAACAAACACACACACACACGCACACACACACACATACACACACAAATGTATGCAGAAGTACTGACCACTCTTTGTGTGATGAATTCTGAATTAACGGATGTTGACATATAAAAGATATACATACTTACATACATACAGACAGACACATACATGTATATATATATATAGGTGTGTGTGTGTGTTTGTATGTGTGCGTGCGTGTGTTTGTGTATGAATGCATGTATATATTACATGTGTGTACAACTGTTAATCTAGAAACATTGTTTTCTCTCGAATTTTGTGTTTCTCCTGCGGTTTCCTCTCCCCAATGCATTTCTTTCTATAGAAGAACGTATGCTCGAAATGTCGAAGACTTCTTCCATTTTTCCTAAGTGTCAAACTAATGCACCTCGTTTGTTATTCCCTCACCTCTCCTTGTCTTTTGCATTTTGATTTGTTGTATCATTTATAATCAACATTACACTCATACATACATCCATGCATACATATCTATATTTAAATATATATATATATATATATATATATATATATATATATATATATATACGTGTGTGTGTGTGTGTATATATATATAAACACAAATAAAATATGTACACACAAGCACACACACACACACACACAGAGGATATGATTTTACACACGGCTTTGAGCACTCGGCTTTTGATAACATACATAACTAGGTGGTGCTGGATATTTATTGAAATCTATAAACCCCGTCCAGATTTGAAATTAAATTTGCTTCCAATTTAAAGTTAATGTTTCATCCGTGTTCTAAAAGGTATAAAATAATGAAAAAAAAAAGAAAGAAAACAAACATTTGATAACACGGTACAAATTTATCATAGATAATTGGGGGCTTTGTAACTTTAGGCGATATTTTTTGCAGCTGTTTCATATTCCTCCTTATCACTTTCACGACATAGATACGATACATACATACATATATATACATATATATATATATACACACACACATATATATAAATATACATATATGTATATATATATATATATATATATATATATATATATATATATATATATATATATATATATATATATATATATATATATATATATGTATGTATGTATGTATATATATATTCTGATTATATGTCTGTGCACACGTTTGAATGTGGTGTGTGCCAGAGGGTTTGCAAATCCAATGGGGGTCTTAAAAGACATGTTAGGATCCACAATGAGCAGAACTTACTTGCAGGTATTGGTAGTGCAAATCAGAGGTGCAATCTGTGTGGGTGTTTTTTCAAAACACTGTCTGGTTTAAAAAGCCACATCAGACGCCATGAAAGGGCTAAGGTGTAGGTGCAGGAGGTGGTCAAACTCTGTTTAAGGAGTAGACAACCACCACCATATATATATATATATATATATATATATATATATATATATATATATATATATATATATATTATATATATATATATATATATATATATATATATATATATATATATATATATGTATATATATATATATATATATGTATATATATGTATGTATGTATGTATTAATGTATGTATGTATGTATGTATGTAGGTAGGTATGAATTTGTGTGTCTATGTTTGTCCTCCCACCATAGCTTGGCAACCGGTGTTTCAGTGCTTATGTCCCCTTCACTTAGTGACTCGGCAAAAGAGACCGATAGAATAATTACTAGGGTTACAAAGAATAAGTCCTCGGGTCGATTTATTCGAATAAGGGCTGTTCTCCAGCATGGCCGCAGTCAAATGAATGAAACAAGTAAAAGAGTAAAAGAGTATCGATTCCACCAGCTCGCCGATCAATGCTTTGGGCATTCGTGGTTTACCGTGTGTACCTGGTTAGTAGCAACTCTTCTTCGTGCAGTGTCACACTCTGTAGTTCCGTATTCTAAAGACGTAAATATCACAATTGTCATAACCCCAACTGGTTTCTCAAGGCAAAAATCTGATATTGTATGGTGGAGCAACATTCCAGTTAAAGGCCTAAATTAGGAGAGGTAGACTGTTT
>NC_142935.1:91958287-91960787 GCF_046866305.1 Octopus bimaculoides
CCGTTTTTCTTTTCTATTGGACTTTCCTCTGTTCCTGAAGAAGAGCCTTGCACGAAACGTAAAACCACCTTTCTTTCCTTCCTTGAGCGTCTGCTAATACTTTACATGTATGTATGTATGTATGTATGTATGTACACGTATATCATTACATACATACATATACGCGAATAAACTTAGTCTCACTTCTGAAGGAAGGCTGTCACGCGCAGGCGTGTGCGTATGTATCTATCTACCTATACACACACACACATATCTATATACATATATACAGATATCTATATAATATATATATAGGTATGATATATATATATATATATATATATGTGTGTGTGTGTTGGCGTGGCGTCCCACCCCGGCATCCGAAACTCGGAGTGTTATCATGGCTACCGAGTAAGTGTCACATATTTTTACAGATAAATTCCTCTATTTACATAATATCGAGATCTCTTTCTTTCTTTTGTTGTCCTTCCTATCAATATATATATGTATAAATGTATATATATATATATATATATATATATATATATATATATATATATATATATATATATATATATATATACTTACATACATATATACTTACATACATATATATATATATATATATATATATATATATATATATATATATATATATATATATATATATATATATATGAGAATGTGTCTTTGTATTTGTGCCCCACCACCGCTATCAACATGTACTGGTTTGTTTACGTCCCCGTGATGTTACCGTTTCGGTAAAAACGGGCATATAGAATATGTACCCCTTGTAGCACTGGGGCCGATGGGTTCCATTAAACCCCATCAGTCTAATGAGTGAAACAGGTAAAAGCACAATGTATAGCCCGTAGTATATATTGCGTAATGCATAGTTCGTAATGTATAGTCCGACATCAATCGACCCGGTACGAGAGTACATGTTACTGCAAAAAACGGTGTATTTCTTTTCCCGCGATAAATCGATACTCAATAAACATATTGATTTCAACTTTTTCATTCAGGTAGCATACTAATTAATCTTCTCTTCCTCTCCTCTCAAAATATTTATCAATCCGCCTCCGTCCCTTCATATATGTATATATATATATATATATATATATATATATTAACACTTCGTCGCTTACGACGTTGAGGGTTCCAGTTGATCCAATCAACGAAACAGCCTGCTCGTGAAATTAACGTGCAAGTGGCTGAGCACTCCACAGACACGTGTACCCTTAACGTAGTTCTCGGGGATATTCAGCGTGACACAGTGACAAGGCTGACCCTTTGAATTACAGGCACAACAGAAACAGGAAGTAAGAGTGAGAGAAACTTGTGGTGAAAGAGTACAGCAGGGTTCGCCACCAACCCCTGCCGGAGCCTCGTGGAGCTTTAGGTATTTTCGCTCAATAAACACTCACAACGCCCGGTCTGGGAATCGAAACCGCGATCCTATGACCGCGAGTTCGCTGCCCTAACCACTGGGCCATTGCGCTTCCACACACACACACACACACACACACACACACACACACACTCACACACACACACACGCACACACACATATATATATATACATCTCTCATAATTTATCTATCTATCTATCTGTCTGTGTGTCTGTCTGTCTCTCTGTTTCCTTGACCTGTCTCTACCTTTCCATTTGTCTGTCACTCTAACTATCTATCTGTCTATCTATGTGTCTGTCTGTCTGTCTAACTATCTATCTATCTATCTATCTATCTATCTATCTATCTATCTATCTATCTATCTGTCTATATCTGGCCGACTATCTGCTTATCTCGCCTGTTCAGGACAACTTTCGGGCCGGGACCTATGGACAATCACCAAAGATCTGGAAACATTACCGGTTCAGGATAAGCTCTACAGGCACGGTTCGAGATACAGCCGACCGACTTGCCCGAGGTGCAGTCAGAGCGACGAAACCTTTCTTCGCGCAGTCGTCCAATGTTCAACCATTTCGGACCATGTGGACTTATGCCGAACGGCTGCTGTTACGTGTGTAACGAGTCCACCAGTCGGCCGAGTCAACCGAGACAATTGCTCCGCCACTTTCCCTTAACCGGGAAGGCAAGGCAGTCTTCATCGTACTGGTGGCCATGGTGAAAGAATGTGTGCGGTGGACTCGAGTGAAAGGTTTTAGAGACAAAAATTTATCTCTGGCCAATCAATCGCTCATCAAATTTTTCAAGTAACACTTGAAAAGGAAAGTGAGAATAGAGAGGCAAGTTTTGTCTCGTGGAAGTCTCAATGAAAGATGGGTGAATGAAGCAAAGATGGTGCGTGCGAGTAACGAAACAACTTTGAGCATGAACCTGTAAATCGATAAAACAGAGAGAGAGAGAAAGAGAGCACTTTGCACTCATGTATTTATTCTTTCTTTGCCTGAGGTTCCCGTAGTCTTTTCCGTAGGCTTTTCTTTCCACGGATAAACCTAATCTTGCTGTTTACACTTCAAATTTTTTCTGTGATACACGATCCCTTTTAAACATTTTTT
>NC_142935.1:91968287-91970787 GCF_046866305.1 Octopus bimaculoides
GCAGGAGACACTCACCTATGGTGCCGCGCACTGAGTCTGAACTCACAACCGCGTGTTTGCACAGCCAGTTTCTTAACAAGCCATGCCTGCACCTATGTATGTACACGCACATGCTCTCATGCACGCGTGGATGCTCTCATACATACGTATATATGTCAAAATTTATAATTGAAAGTAGAAAGTACTCAATACAGGGTTACATCAGCTTCTTCACTTAAGCTACATTACTTTTTCATCGACGTGAGTTACTTGCCAGTACGAACATTCGGCAAAATTATGTATATCAAGGTGGCGGGCTGGCAGGATCGTTATCATGCCTGGAAAATTCTTAGCGGTATTTCGTCTGTCTAGTGCTTTGACTCCAAATACTGTCGAGGTTGACTTTGCCCTTCATCCTTCTGGATCGATAAAATAAGTGCTATTTGAGTACTGAATTCGATGTGATCAACTTATTCCCTCCATGAAAAGTTACTGGCCTTGTGCCAAAATTTGAAATCAATATTATTTTTCCTCCTAAGGTAGCAAGTTGACAGAATCGTTCGCGCGCCATGTTAAATGTTTAGCAGTAATCCTTCCGTCTTCGATTTTGCTTTTCATCCTTTCGGAGGTCGATTATATGAGTACTAGCTGGACGCCGGGGTGGATGCTATCGAAATTACCCAGTCTCCCCGAAATTGCTGGCCTTGTGCCAAAATTTGAAGCAAATAATTTTTAACACCTTAAGGCGGTGAGCTGCTTAGTGAAATGCTTAGACGTATTTCGTCTGTCGTCACGTTCTGATTTCAAATGACATCGAAGTTGACCTTGCCTTTCAACTTTGCGACATCGATATAATGAGTACCATCTGAGTACTGGGGTCGATGTAATCGACTTATCCCCTACCCCGAATTTGCTAGCCTTGTGTTAAATTTTGAAATCAGTATTATTTGTCGTCTTACGACTGTGAGCTGCTAGAATCCTTAACACGGCGGGGGAAAATGCTTAGCGACATTCCGTGCCTCTTTACGCTCCGAGTTCATATTCCGCCAGAGTCGACTATGCTTCTCATCTTTTCATGGTTGATAATATATATACCACTGGTGTCAATGTAATTGACTAGACCCCTCTCCTGAAATTGCTGACCTGTGCCAAATTCTGAAATCAATATTATTTATCGCCTTACGGCGGCGATCTAGCAGTGTCTTTAACACGGTGGGCGAAATGCGTAGCGACATTTCGTCCTTCTTTACGCTCT
Source organism: Octopus bimaculoides (assembly GCF_046866305.1). NCBI lineage: Eukaryota > Metazoa > Mollusca > Cephalopoda > Octopoda > Octopodidae > Octopus > Octopus bimaculoides. The sequence continues at coordinate 91,969,522 of NC_142935.1, forward strand.
GAGTTCAAGTTTCACCAGGGTCAACTTTGCTTCTCATCTTTTCAGGGTTGATAATATATGTACCAGCTGAGAACTAGGGTCGATGCAATTGACTCGACCCCTGTTCCAAAATCGCTGTCTTTTTGCCAAAATGAGAAACCAATGTTATTTATCTTCATATTATTCACACTGATTTGAAATACATTCAAAACGTCTTGTTATTTTGTTTGCTGCTATCGCTTTTATCATCCAGTTTCGAGATATTATTTTGTAAAGATGCAGCTTATTATTACTTTTTGTTTTATCTCTTTTATTTGCAAATTCATGGACACAATACAAGAGAGCAATTGTCAGTTGGAATCTGAGAACGAGATAACAATAAAGAAGCAAAAACAACAAAAAACTTCTTAATAGAGGAATAATAATATTTAGAGACAACCGAATGGAAACTATGGCACAAAATAATTGACCAGTTCTCAATTTCTGGAAAATTAGATTGTACTACTGGAAAATAATAAAGCTACCGCCTGGAAGTTGCAGCAACATGAAATTCGGTGAACGCATACGTATTGTTCCTGTATGGGTATGCATGTGTATGTATGTCTGAATAAAAAAATACGTATATCTAGGTATGTATGAGCTGAGGGCTTGTAGTGTAGTAGGTAAGGTGTTACACTCACGAATACAAAATCAGGGTCTTGTATCCAGTTTCGTGCATTACGTTGTGCTCTTACGTAAAACACTTTATTTCACGTTGCTCTGTGATCCCTTTCGACACATGTTGTGTCACACTGTCATAGATTCGATGGAGGGATTGAGCTCATGCACAGAACAGTCATTTAGTCATTATGAATAAATCATTTGTGCCGCTTGTTCAGCAACGAAGTGCAAAGTCGAGTGACTTTGTATAAAAATTAATTCATATATACTCTACCTGATGTATTGAGTATTTTTTTCATTTTACGTTTAAATGTTTTATAGATATATTGGCGTATGTATGTGTGCGCGTGTGTGTGTGTTTGTGTGTGTTTGTATGTGTGTGTTTGTGTGTGTGTGTTTGTGTGTGTTTGCGTGTGTGTGTGTTTGTGTGTGTGTGTTTGTGTGTGTGTGTGTTTGTGTGTGTGTGTGTATGTGTGTGTGTGCGTGTGTGCGTGCGTGCGTGTGTGTGTGTGTGTGTGTACATGAGGTCAGTCCCAAAAGAATTCGAAATACATTGAATATAAGATGTCTGTTTCAAAATTCTTCATTTCTCACCTTGATACAACATTGTCAACACCTTTAGATCTT
>NC_142935.1:91975787-91988287 GCF_046866305.1 Octopus bimaculoides
GACTAAAAAAATTAAACCTAAATTGGAACATTAAATTCAAAGCATCTCTTCCGATCTCTCTCTCTCTATCTCTCTCTCTCTGTCTCTCTCTGTCTCTCTTTCTCCCTGTATATACATACATACATACATACATACATACATATATATATATATATATATATATATATATATATACACACACACACATAATTAAGGGATCAGCAACAGTTGCTTCACCACATACCGAAGTTCAGAAATAACAGCTAAAGTGCTGAAAGACCAACAGATAACATTACTTGTAATTCACAAAGGCAAAACAAGAAGAAAAAACAATGAATCCAACCAGTCGTAGTTAATCATAGACGCGTTTCTGGCTTAGGAGAGAAAAAACTCTTCATTTCCTCATCAGAATGATATTCCAGTTGCAAACTCGACGATGCTAGCAATTGTGCATGCATGACCGAGCGACATCATGCATCGGCACAATTTGAAACCATCTCCGAACCTACATATGCCAGCCAGTTCTTATCCCTCCTCAAGAATTACCATGTGCGTCACAAGCAATACCGCATAAAATCTGCGGTTTACTATCAGGGAGTGAATAATTATTACAATTAAAAAGGTAAAGGATTATCAATTTATTAATTTATTAATAAATTAACAATTAATAATTTTTACCAAGCCCTTCGGTATGTAAACACCATTATCGGTGAAGAACTTATTCAAAAGTTCTTATACATTTATAAACATAATTAAGGGATCAGCAACAGTTGCTTCACCATATACCGAAGTTCAGAAATAGCAGCTAAAGTGCTGAAACTCCAACAGATAGCATTACTTGTAACTCACAAAGGCAAAACAAGAAGAAAAAATTGGTAAAAATTATTAATTGTTAATTTATTAATAAATTAATAAATTGATAATCCTTTACCCTTTTAATTGTATATATATATATATATATATATATATATATATATATATATATATATATATATATATATATATATATACATGTACATATACATACATATACCTATATATATATATATATATATATATATATATATATATATATATATATATATATATATACATATATATATATATATATATATATATATATATATATGTATATGTATGTATGTATGTATGTATGAGTATATATATATATATATACACAGGGATTGTTTCTTCATTTCTTCGTCATTACCACTATTTGAAAATTAATGGTCAGGGAGGTTCATTCCTTTCACTATTACAATAATTTTGTATGTATATATATATGTCTATGTTCATATATATATATATATATATATATATATATATATATATTGTGTTTGGGGAGAATCATTTTGTCCTTACGCCTTAACTAGAACACTCGCCAGGTCGATTCTCTCCCAATTTATTTATTCATTTAATTAATTTTTCTTCTTCAATATTTACATGTGTGCGTGTTTGAATGTGTGTACGTGTATGTGTGTGTGTGTGTGTGTGTGTGTGTGTTCATATGTGCAAACGAAGATGGAAAATATAGTACTCGAACAACAAATGTGGAGCAATATTTAGCGTCTGAGTGAGGCTGGATAACTTCACACACATAGACTGTGAGATGCACGGAACGGATCATCAGACAGAAGTGAATTGTTTGAACAATATAATAGTTTTCAATTGAGCACTGAGAATCTGTTAGCAAGTAACCCAATAAGTATTTAAAGTTCACTAGACAATAGGAGTCACATAATGCCATGAATTTCACCTTCAAAGTGGGAGTAAGATTTCCGGAAGTGCAACGGAAACCATTAATTAGTTAATGAAATTAAAGGAGATAAATGTTAACCATGTGTTTGAAGATTCATCGGTCTATAGCTTTGCCATGTGAAATGCAGATACTTGTAGTTCTTCAGCATTTCATGATACGTCATTTGTGCACAAACACTGAAAATAATGCAATGTTTAAGAAAGTAATGTAACGACGTGAGAAGGGATATGAGAAGGCGAGTAAATCGAATATAAATATTTCGCTACCCTATACTTTAAAGAGAAAAAAAGGCATTGACAATTGTCTCTCTCCTTCCACAAAGTTTGAGCCAATAGAGATAGAGAGAAAGTGTGGGAGATAGAGAAAGATAGAACAGGAGAGTGAGAGGGAAAGAGAGGGAAGGAGGGAGAGAGAGAGGTAGAGAGAGAGGGAAAAAAGATATATGATGAGAATATTTACTCAAAATATTTGCAAAAATTAGAACGGAGTCTGTGTGTGTTAGAAATTATACTTTAAATAGTTTACCATAGGCTCACTGACTTTCGGAGGCGGAAAAAGTTGTATTTTAGTTCACTCCATCTGTTACAAAGAATATCATTTCTTGATTTGAAGATGTACTTGTTATGTGACATTACAGCATCTTCAGTTAACCAATAATAACAACTCAATTTATTACTAATATTAACATTGATTTAAGCAGGTGAGAAACAAAAGCAGTCTAAACGAAATACTTAAATGCACGGTAATAATTTTCCTTTAATTTCTAAATATATCTAGAAAGACTTGTAGAAAATTTCCTATTGAGGTTGAATAAAATGTGTATGTAAAAGCAATATAACATCTTAATTTGATTTGACCTTATTCATTTCTACATTGGCACTGTGTACTGACAAACTGGTAGGACAGTTTTCATGGAACGAGCAGTTATGTAATGTCTTACAATAACAAAAACGTTCGGTGATATACCATCATTCCTTTTTGTTAGTTGAATAGAATGATAAATCTAGCAATATTTTTGCAGTGACTGTAATAAACACAAATAAGTTTGTATTAAAAATATTATATCTATGTTCTTTGTAGAAAACATGAACAGTGTTAGTTATTTGCTTCTATGGAAGGTTAATAATATTTTCTACTTGTTTTATATCTTTTATTCAGTTGATTTGTTTATTTCTTGTTTTATTTCCTTCATTTCTCATCATCGTTTTTACATAAAGTTGTATTTTATATTATTTGATTGTGAATGATCTTTTCCGAAAGCTGTAAGCCTAAAAAAGAAACAAACAAACCTGCGATTAGTATGACTGAATCATAGCGTTATTAAAGTTATTTTTATCAATTAAGCCACAAGAACTAGTGTTGTTTTTCTATATAAAAACAATAAAATAATATGTTCATATATTTTATTTTCTCTTAACTCTATCGAAACAAATGCTTGTTTGTGTTTCCGTTATCAGAATATTCAGACGAATAGTTCTATTCCTCAAATCTCATGAAAATATCGGAGATATGGAAATGAGCAGAATTCTGCCTTCATAATTGCATTCAGATACTCTACATTTAGCATTGGGTACACAAAGTTATATACATAAGGATATATATATATATATTCGCCCTGCTCATGCTGGACCATTGAAATCTACAAGTTTTTTCATTATCACCCTATTTTCACTTATTCCTTCTTGTTGAAGAACGTAGGCTCGAAACGTAAAATACTTTTTCATTTTTCCCGAGCCTCAAACTTGCTTGTTGTTCATACACCTGTCTTCGTCTTTAGTTTTTCTCTAAAATTCAACAATGTTTACATATATATATGTATGTATGTGTCTATATATAACTTTACTCTTCACTCTTTTACTCTTTTACTTGTTTCAGTCATTTGACTGCGGTCATGCTGGAGCATCGCCTTTTAATCGAGCAAATCGACCCCATCATTTATTCTTTGTAAGCCTAGTATTTATACTATCACCCTCTTTTGCCGAACCGCTAAGTTACCATCACTACTACTCTCTCTCTCTCTCTCTCTCTCTTTCTCTGTATATATATATATATATATATATATATATATAAAGAGAGAGAGAGAGAGAGAGAGAGAGAGAGAGAGTTCACAAAATAACAAAAGACGAAGACAGGTGGTGTACACTACAAACAAAGGTATTAGTATAACGCTCAGGAAGGGAAAAAGTATTTAACGTTTCGAGCCTACGTTCTTCCACGGAAAGAATCACAGAAAGAAACAAGGAGAGAAAAAAAGAATGTATAATGGCTAGCGATTTATCATATATATAAAGGTGCTTACGTTTCAACACAACTTAATCACCACATCATCAGATCTATGCTAAATACGATTTTCGTTCAATTATAACACGTAGGTTAATTCAACAGTTATCACAAGAGCTATACATGCATCTACCGTCAAGACAACAACTACGACCACGACGGCGACGGCGACGACCCCCACCACCAACGCCGCTGCCGCCACCACCATCACCGCCATCACAAACTGCGGTAACTACTACATTAGCACCCGCGACACTACCTTTTACTACTACCCATACTACTCTTCTTACGCGTCATTACCATCTGTACTTACCACCTCCTCTTCGCTCTTCTGTTTATTTGATAATTTAATAAAAGCAGACGTCCAACAAAATGGCGCTTTGTTGAGTAGCGTAATTTACTTTAACACACACCTTCTTCTTACTTCCAGCTACTACCACCACCACCATCACCACCACCACCACCACCACCACCACTACTACTACTACTACTACGATAGATTTTAAATGAGAAGAGAACAGAGATTAACATTAAACGCCCAAACGCTTTATTCTAAAACCTGATGCATGTAATGAATTCTGAGTACTGTGTAGTAGCATCATTACGACTAAGCGAAATTATATAGACATGTGTGTATATACATTTGTATATATATACATATACATGTACATCGTGGCAGTCTGTCGGTTATGATAACGAGGGTTCCGATCAACAGAAGAGACTGCTCGTGATATTAACGTGCAAGTGACTGACTGCTCCACAGTCACGCGTACCCTTAACGTAGTTCTCGCGGGGGGGGGGGGGGAGATTCAGCGTGACAGTGTGACAAAGCTGGCCCTTTGAAATACAGGTACAACAGAAACAGGAAGAAAGAGTGACAGAAAGTTGTGGTGAAACAGTACAGCAGGGTTCGCCAACACCCCTTGCCGGAGCCTCGTGGACCTTTAGGAAATCGAAACCATGCTTCTATGGCGTGGGTCCGCTGCCCTACTATATATATATATATATATATATATATATATATATATATATATATATATATATATATATATATACATGTATATGTATATATATATATATATATATATATATATATATATACATGTATATGTATATATATATATATATATATATATATATATATATATATATATATATATATATATACATATGTATGTATGCATGTATATATATATATTTATATATATATATATATATATATATATATATATATATATATATATATATATATATATATATATGTATATATATATATATGTATGTATATATATATATATATATATATATATATATATATATATATATATATATGTATATATATATATATATATATATATATATATATATATATATATATATATATATGTATATATATATGTATATATATATTTATATATACATATGTATGTATGCATGTATATATATATATTTATATATATATATATATATATATATATATATATATATATATATATATATATATATATATATATATATATATATATATGTATATATACACACATATGCACAACACACGCATATATATATTTATGATTCTATATATCAATTAGTAAATATGTAACAAATGAAAAGTTTTACGTAATCACTTTGAAGTGCTTACAACTGTTTCTGCTCTAAGTGCATACACCTGCTTAGATTATCAGTCCAATACCGTCTACCTTCATCAGAGCCATAAGCTAATATTAGTGATTTCCTATTTCCCTGTCTCCTTTCGCCATACATTTTATGTTCACTGACTATTGGTCTATTGCCAAAAATACAACGACAGTGAATTCCCAAAACTCGAATATATGTGTGTGTGTCCGTGTGTCCGTGTCTGTGTATACACACATGCATACATACATACATACATTTATATATATATATATATGTATACGCACTCTATATGATATTGGTGATAATGACGTTCGATATCGCCGTCATTGTCATAAACATAATCATCATCATCATCATCGTCGTCGTCGTCGTCATCATCATCATCATCATCATTATCATCATCGTCGTCGGCATGATCATGATTACGATCATCATCATCATCACCATCGTCATCGCCATCATCGTCGTCGTTATCGCTGTCTTCGTGCAAGTTTTCTTTAATTATGCCCATCGATCCTAATTACCTCAACTAGACTATCAGTCTAATTGCAAACATTTCTGTGCACTCATCGAATTTATCAGACTCCACCGTACATACACGTAAATGCCTACAAGAAAGCACACACACGCATACAAACACACACACACACACAGACTCAAATGCACACACTCACACGTGCATACACACATACATACAGACATATAAAATGGAATAAGACTATCCATTCGGTCACACAGACACATATGCTCATACATATACGAACACAATTTTGTGCTAAGGCATTTCAGGAAACTAGCATATATTTTACTTGTCTCACTTTACGCTCTAACACATAGGTATCTATATATGTATGCCTGTGTGACTGAATGGTTTTATGTCTATTTATGAGTATGCGCACCTGTACACAAAGCCACATAACACTAATCAAAGTCACACACGCAGTTATATATATATATATATATATATATATATATATATATATATATATATATATATATATATATATATATATATATATATGTGTGTGTGTGTGTGTGTGTGTATACACATGTAGAAACACACACGCACCAACGCACACACGATCACGCATATAAGAAGAGAGAGAAGGGGAGACAAATATTGGATGTATACATCCACGTATGTCTGTCTATGTATGTATGCATGCATGTATGCATGTATCTACCTACCTGTCTGTCTATCTATCTGTATATATATATATATATATATATATATATATATATATATATATATATATATATATATATATATATATATATATATATATATGCATACATATACATATATAATCATATGATTGTATATTTATATATATTTAGATATGCACTTATAGAAATGTGTACATTTATATACAGAAAATAGTTATCGATAAAAAAGCCTTGTGAACAAAACAGGCATTCTATATTGCTTGGTAATTAAATTTTTGTTGCAGATCTGAAAGATTTGCTATGTGAGAAAACTGCAATTAGTTGCATTCTAAGTGCAAGTTTTCATGCAGCATGCTTAAAATTCTCTCTAATTGCAGCTCCTTATGTAATCATGCATAACAAACGTACAAATAATTTTGCTTATGTATATATGTTTTAAGAATATCCAACATTCCATATAGATATGTTACCATGCATACATATATATATATATATATATATATATATATATATATATATATATATATATATATATATGTGTGTGTGTGTGTGTGTGTGTGTGTGTGTGTGTGTGTGTGTGTGTGTGTGTGTGTGTGTGTACATATGCATGCATATACATATATACATGCATACACTCATGTGTGTTTGTCAGTAAGTATACATATTGTTACATGCAAGCCTTCCCTATTATTCAATTTGAATGATGTGGTAATCGGATGTTATATACTCCACATTCTGTTGTGCGTGCTATATATTATTTATATACCGTCGGCTTTTTTGCAATTTTATACAACTGCTTAGACCGACGGAAACATAGGCAAACACAAACGACTCGCACACACACGTACACACATATACACACATACATGCACGCATATTCATAAGTACAAAATCATACAAACATATATATATATATATATATATATATATATATATATATATATATATATATATATATATATATACATACACACACACACACACACACACACACACAGATATATATATATATATATATATATATATATATATATATATATATATATATATATATATATATATATATATATATATATATATATATATATATATATATATATATATATATATATAATGAAGTAGATAAATTTGAAAAGACAACACGAAACCGGTTATTTCTCAAAATACAATGTTTATATACCAAAAAGATTTTATAACATTTTTCTAACATTTTTCTGACTTAATTTAAATATATACTTTAACCATGTAACACAAGCCTTCTGTAGTTTTTTCACTCTTATTATCTTTTATACATCCAACCACGTGCTTTCACATACCAACTTTCTCACCTGGGAGCAGTAATGATAATGATATGAATATCACAAGTAGCAATAGAAGTAGTAGATACAACGGAAGTAAGAATCCTAACACTGCTAGCAACAATAGTAATGGAAATAACAGGGCCCTGAGGTTAAATGGAAACGCAATAAATGGCAGTAGCATAACAAATGCTAGCACTAATCACACTAACTATGGGCACCCAGGTAGAACTTGCAATTGTAGAGTAAAGGAAAGCTGCGTGTTCGGAAATAACTGCATGAGAAGGGAAGTGGTATACCAATGTGTGGTAAACACAAAGTATGAAAACAGGGCATACGTGGGTGCGACTAAAAATAGTATGAAACAAAGATTTAATTATCACTACTACACGTTTAGGAACGGGAACAGAAGGAATTCTACCAGATTAAGTAGCTACATATGGGAACTAAAGGATAAAGGCATCAATTTTAGCCTACACTGGAAAATATTAGCATCAGCACCTGCATATAATAACAAAAATAGGAAATGCCTATTATGCATAAATGAAATCTTTTTCCTAATTAGGACCAAAATCCCGATTATTAATAGTTTGAAGGAAAGAAACGTTTCATGCCTTCACAGAATTGGATGTACTTTCTCTAAATTCAAGTAGAACTCAGGTCTAGATACCGCGCATGCTTTTAATAATACATATTTAAGTTAACCACTATTCTTATGCTAGGTTATGGCATATGTAATTCTGTTATCTACATACATAGATCTAATATAGGAAAATACCTAGTACTAGGACACCGCTTATCGCTAGCGATAACTAATTATGCCCTGCTGACACTGGGAGGGCTAACACTTGATACTTAGGTGAACATATATGTGGGTACATAGATGTGCATGTGTATGTATGTATATATATATATATATATATATGTATATATATGTATGTGTATGTATGTGTATGTATATGTATATTTGTGTATGTGTGAGTGTGTGTATATGTGTGTGTATATATGTGTGTGTGGGTGTGTATATATATATATAGCTACAGAAATTAGGAGGTAAACCTAGCTTGATATTAACATATAGGCAGGAAGACATACACTAGAAAATGGGTAGCACTGCAGGCACGGCCCCTTTATCAAAACTAATAGAAGTATAGCTATATGTGTATGTGTGTGCACATGTAGATGCACCTACATGTTGTTGTCGTTGGTATTGTTCTTGTTGCCGTTGGTCTTCTATTACTAGAGATACTCCTCCTGTATGTATGCACATGCATATCTATTTGCTTGTGAGTGCATGCGTGGGTGTATGTACGTACATGTGCGTATGTGGATGTGGATATCTATATGGGTGTATGTACATGTGTATGTATATATACGTATATATATATATATATATATATATATATGTGTATATATGTGTATGTGTATATCTGTGGGTATATCTATATGTGGGTGTGTATGCATGTATAAGTATGTGTGCGTGTGTGTACATCTAGTTGTGTGTGTGTGTGTGTGTGTGTATTTATGTATGTATATATGTATAGGCGAGTATGTAGGTAGGTATGTAGTTGTGTACATACGAATGTAATGATAGTTGGCCACACAGTTGTGTATGTATAAATAAGTATGGGGGTATATGTGAGGGGACATAATGTGTAGAAGGATGTATATCTGGATATGTATAGATGAGAATGTATTTATCCTCATTGTTACTGTTGTGGCTATAGATTTAAGAGATGTGTGGCTGCGCGCATACATATGTATATACGTACACGCACGCATGAGCATGAGTAGGGGGGGGGATATACACAGCACGCGTGTGTGTGTGTGGGGGGGGGGGGCCCAAGCAGGCTAGCATCTTGACCGGCCAGTGGCTATCCAACCGTAACTAAGCGTAGGCAGTTTAAAACAATAGTTGCCCAATTGGAAGGAGGAAGTTAACGGTAGTAATCAACCCTCCCCCATTAGCCGCAGAATGGTAGAGCCGTTGGAAGAGGCAACAGGATATCTTACACCGCTAAGTTTGAAAGTTTGGCATATTATTGTTGTTGTTGTTGTTGTTGTTGTTGTCACCATCATCGTCACCTTCACTGTTATTGCTACTAGAACATTAATAACTTGTATAAAATGAACTTCTACATAGAACCTTCCAATATATACAGAAATGACACACACACACTCAATAAAGCTTCCTTTCTAAAAAACACTTACAGCTTTCTAGATACGGCTAATAGAGCTGATACCACAAACAACGTATGTGGTGGAATGTTTGCTTATAAAAACTTGTATATGCACACATGAGAGTAAGGGGACATCCGAGTAAGACTGTGCACACGAACCTACACGTATAGATGTGCATTGGAGTGCCTATAGCGACCTATCTATAATGTTTGTAGGCTTTTTGGGTGCCTTGTATTTTTAAGGGTTTTTTGACATATATTTTTATATTTTTGCATGTCCCACATGCTATACCTTCATTTATGTATTCTTTCTTACTACTATTATTATTTTTTTTCCTGCTATACCCTTATTTGTATTTTTATTTTTATTTTTATTTATATTTTGATTTCAATTTTATTTTTTTATTTTTATTTCTATCTTATTTTTGCTGTTGTTTTTCTTCTGGTCTCTACCACACCTCTGTTTTTACCTCTTGCCCTACATCTGTATGTAACCCCTTGTGAATCTCTGAAGAGGCCTAGAGGTTTGGGCATGTAACCCCATTTCAAAATGTCATCCGATAATCACTCCGGAAAGGAATATTCGGATAGAATGGGGCCTGCCAAAACTAGGCCGAAACAGCTGTAAGATTGAACTTCTGTTCATCCTCTAATTCCTTATGTACTTTGTACTTCTATATGTAAACCATGTTGGCAAAATAGCATAGTCTGCCATGGACACCTGTGCTTTGGTTCTTTCTTTCTCTTTCTTTTCTTCCTTTTCTTGTCACTTTTGCTATGAATTAAATTAATGAATTCAACGGGATACACCGTCTGCAAGTAGTTGGGTTCAGCATATTATCCTCCATTTTCTAATTGTTACACAAATTTTGGGTAAAACCTCCACTTTTACCCGCTCCCATTGATTGCACCTAGTATAGCACTGGTGTAGCAATAATTGGGTACCCTCCCAGCAGTATACTGGATAGATACTATCCCTTAGTGGGTTGAACCCCCAACCCCTAACTCTCTCACGTTATATATATATATATATATATAAACAAAAGTAAATGAGTATATGCATATATACGTACAGGTATGTGCATACCGACATCCACCTGTATGTATAGGTGCATATCTGGGTACAGGACATTGCAAACAAACGTAGACGAGAACACACGAGCCACATAGAGAACATTCTACTTCATCAGCTACCCACGTTTTAACACCGGCGTTTCGACGAGCTTCGGGCAGGACGCAACGTTAAAACGGCTCGTCCCATGGATCGCAGATACATATGTATATGTATATGAAGGCGCATGGTTTAGTGGTTAGTCTGTCGCAATCACATAAATACCACAGTATACATTGGCAATTCTTATGCATAAAACTTAATACACGTAGGAGTGTTATTAAAATTACTAGTGTTATCTATGGCCTAAACATGAATCAGTTATCACTGAGAACAACAGCATCAATTGAATTCAGGATTTCTAGCTCTGATAGGTCAGAATCGAAAAAAATCTTGTGTACAGGAGACCTTACTTGTATATGTATATTTCATTTAAGCTGTCACTTTTGGCTGTAGAATGATAACATATACCCGATTGTTCCTTTCTGAAGAAATACCCATTCAAATGTCACGAAAATGAAATGTTATGAATCTGCTCTCCTCGCAATGAATTCATTATTCATATATCTATAATTTTAGATACATGGTAGGATGTAATATCTCGTGATACTTATACGTTTACACCGATATTAATTATATTGTGAGTTTGCATCGAGTTCCGTCGCATTTAATGTATGTAAACGGTTTGATTGATAACAATATTCAGCTCCCTGTGAAATGCTATATAATCAGTATTTCAAGTCACATAAACGGTGACTTTATTATGAGATCAGAAGTTTTATATTATATTCTCATTTGCTTCATTCCTTGATTCTATGGAATTCTCTGAGCGGTTTTCCGTTATCACTGAAACATTATCTGTAAGTTCTACAACCAAAAATGAGCAATGTGAAAGTTTTAACCGACATGATCACCCCATTTTGGGGTTTCCTGGTAGTTGAGCTAGGTAGGAATGAGCCCCTTTTGCTATCATTTCTAGGGCACCTTTGACAACAGGTATTATTTTAGTCTTGAGGTTCCACATTTTGTCATTTTCTATTTCAAAATCTTTATACTTGCTCAGTTTTTTGGTAAATGTTGAGAGAGAC
>NC_142935.1:91990787-91998287 GCF_046866305.1 Octopus bimaculoides
CTTTCTCTCTCTGTGTATATATATGTGTGTGTGTGTGAATGTGTGTGTGTGCGTGTGTGTGTGTGCGTGAGTGTGTGTGCGTCTGTGTGTGTACATAATAAGTTTACGAGTTAAAAATGGTGGCGCACGATTTTATAGAAATAGGAAATAAATTTATCTCATATAAGAAGACAATGTCAGAGAGAAAGGAATGATACATTAAAAAATGTATAGCAATGAAACAAGAACATTGATGTCCAGAACAGTGGAATGTGATTGAGAGAAATTTGGCTGCATTTTTTAAATTTTTTATCGAGACATGTAGGATAATAAGTTACGTTAGGAAATACAGCTACACCTCAAAATTCATGCCCAAACAAATTCAAATATGAAACTCTTGCTACAAGATAAAAATGTATGTTCTGAACAGAAGTTGACACGTTCAATATGATGTGGATTGATGATAACCTGTATCGATGAGAGATGTTGAAACACCGCTGCTGTCCTGATTAGAGGCTGCAGGTCCCAATACAATAAGGCATTGAGTTAGGAAGCTCGACAGATGCAAACTTAGTGTGCCTGCTTAAGGTTAAATGAGCACTTTCAATACATATATTGATCTCAAATTCAAGAGAGAAGTCCATCATGATTGTGAAGCCAGAGATGGAGTATCGCCTGCATACTCCAGTTCATAGTTATTGATATTTAGGCAGGAACGCATTGAATAGTATCTTAGCGAAACACTTTTTTGTGGGCATGCTGAGGTATTTCTCAATCTTTTCAGAGTTCGTCCATACAGAGCGGCAATTGCTCAACTAGATGTGTCACCAATGCCACGTTATCTGCAAACTTCATATCTGTGATGAGTATTTAACATAATCTTATTTTAAAATTTGCCATATGGTACACATCATTCAAACCTTAGTCTGCATATTCATGTAATAATCCCTTAATCATTCATCAACAAAAATAAGACATATATCTATGCGTGCATGTGTTTGTGTGTGTGTTCGTGCATGTTTGAATGCTTGTATGTGTGTGCATAAATATATATATATATATGCGCGTGTGTATATAGATACATACACACACAAAAACACACATACATACACATACATCTATTTTATGGATACACAAACATAAAAAGCACACACACATACACACCACATACACACAAGCACACACACAAACATATATAAAAAGAATTCACCGATATTATTGCTATCATTAACTTAATTGGCTCTTTCCTTGTCTGTTTTTACATTTTCTTTCTCTCTTACGCACCATATATATATATATATATATACGCATACACACACACATGTAAATACACTCAACCATATATAAATGATATGTCTGTTCATATGTGTGTGTACGTACGTGCGTATGTGTGTTTGTGTGTGTCTCAATATCCCCGTATATGTATATGTATGTCAGTATGTCTCCTCTTAATTTGAAATCAACAACCACATCCACCCAGCTACCTCCCATCTGTAATCGTTTTCTTCATAACTATTATAACAGCTATTATATAATCGATAATGGCGGATAAGACTGTCTACATTGACAATATCTAATTTACTGACTGAATATATAAACATACACATGCATATGTTATTTAAACACAATACTTTATATACTTAGACACAGGCGCACACTCACGTATACACCCGAGCACACATGCATACACACACACACACATTTATATACATATCTACGTATACAATTGTACATATATATAAACATGAATTTACATATTTATTTATATATATACGCAAGTATGTGTGCGCGCGTGTGTATGTACCTGTCTGTAAATAACTGATGTGTATATATTTAAATATAAGCGTAATACGCACATGCACATACGTTTGCTCATGCACTTTCACTCTCACACGCATATATAAATTATCATATATATAAGTTTGCATTAGCATTATATCTATGTATGTATGTATGTATGTATGTATGTATCTATCTATTTATCTATCTATCTATCTATCTATCTATCTATCTATCTATCTATCTGTCTATATATATATATATATATACACACACACACACACATATATATATATATATATATATATATATATATATATATATATATATTTATTTATATATGTATATATGTATATATATATATATATATATATATATATATATATATATATATATATATATATATATATATATATATATATATATATATATATATATATATATATATATATATATATATATTATAAGGTTTTTAAACTTTTAAATTTTCATATTCAAAAGAGACAGAGACTTCAAATTCGATATATCGATTTATTCACCACTCTATGTTAACATTTCTGTGCCAAACTTATCCAGTGACTGGTCCATTGGATTTAGACGTTTGGCACTTCTTCAGGAGTGGTTACCTTTCGAACAAAACACGAAAAAAACACATACATAACTATTATTAAGTCTTTAGGATCTCGTTAGCTTTCGTCTTTGTTATTATATTAAGGAATCTAGTTAATGATCCCCTAAGGTAAGTTCTTATGCTATATTAGTAACGGTTGCTACATCCTCTGGGAAAATTATATATATATATATATATATATATATATATATATATATATATATATATATATATATATATATATATATATATATATATATATATACATACATATATATGTATATATATAAATTTATGTATGTATATATTCTCGTGTTATTCAACGCCCTCATGGCATATTTTATTGATAAATTCAGATTGAATGGAAAACATTGCTGCAGTTTAGGTCCGAACTCAAATACAAATGCTTTCAAATTAAACACATGAAGTTATTTAGTAATGTCTTCTTCAAGCGTGTTGTGTTTGATCGCTTCATTATTACAAATACATTACTGGTTTACATGCGATGAATATAGATGAAATCTGTCAGTGGAATGCTTAGGGATATAGTTTGTACATATCCCACTGGTACCACAACTAATTTTAAATACCGTGAAACTTACGTGGTCTCTGTTATGTACAGGCAAGTGAATTCCTAAAGAAAATAACTTGCTGAAACAACTAAAATGATGATGATAATGATAATAATAATAATAATAATAATACTAATAATAATAATAATAATAATATTATTATTATTATTATTAATAATAATAATAATAATAATGATAATAATATTATTAATAATATTAATGATAATAATAATAATAATGATAATAATAATAATAATAATAAATCCCCATGGATATGAGAAGGGTAGATTGGAGTATGATAAATAATATAACACAAAAGATAAATACTGCCATACCATACATCGAGACAGAGGACATAACACAAATAAAGAATCTTCTCGGATCTATTGCGCTACTTGTTGAGGAGAAATTATAACTTGAGAGGACAGGAAATAGTAGAGCAAAAGAAAGGTACCTAATGCGCGCAGGGCAAGATCTTCGAAAAATTGAGCAATGGTTAAGGGGATACTTGAAACATGGGAAAAAGACTGTCCGGAAAAGATTAGAGAAGAAATATAGAATACGGAAGAACGGCTTTGATGCGGGTAATAGAGCAGTTAAAACAGAGGACCATGGCAAAAAGCCGGAAGATCAGAAGATTTGTGAACAGAAATAAGCAGTTCAAGGAGAAAAGACTGTTCAAAAATAACCAGAAGCAATTCTTCCGAACGTTAGGAGACAATGGGGAAAATGTTGCTCCTGATTCAAATGAATCGAAGGAGTTCTGGAGCACATTATGGGGAGACAATGTGATGCATAAAAGGGATGCAATGTGGATAGGAACTAACAAGACAGGAGGAAAGAAACAAAGGAATATTGTCATAAGCACGGGTGACGTGAAAGAACAAGTGGGTAAAGTACCTAACTAGAAGGCCCCCGAACCAGATAGGATTCATTGCTTCTGGCTGAAGAGAAGCCACGCAGTGCATGAAAGACTAGCAGCCCAATTGAATGAGTGTCTCCAGAAAGGTGCAGTAGCCACTTGGATGGTGATTGGGAGGACAACACTTGTAATGGAAAATAGAAGAAAGGGGAATATTGTGGGAAATTATTGTCCCATAGCATGCCTAAAAATAATCTGGGAGATACTCACTGGAATATGTGAGGCAAAGACATACACATTCCTGGCACAGGAAGACATACTACCAAGGGAAGAAAAAAGATGTAGGAAGAGTTCTCAGGGTACCAAGGATCACCTGATATCGATAAAACAACTTTGGGGCATTGTAAAAAACATCATACAAACATACCTATGGCTTGGATTGACTTTAAGAAGACATATGATATGATGCCTCATTGTTGGATCGTTGAATGCCTGCAGATATTCGGCATTCAATGGTGACAACATCATAAATTTTCTGATGCATAGCATGAAAGAGTGGAAAATCAAATTGTACTCAAGCAATGTATTCCTTGGTGAAGTTAGTATGAAAAGGGGAATCTCCAAGGTGACTCGTTTTCTCCGTTACTTTATGTAATTGCACTAATAGCCAAAACAATGACACCTAAGAAAGTTAAGATGGGTTACCGATGTGGAAAGAAAGTCCCATCATTAAACAATCTTCTATTTACGGATGACCTGAAATGGCTCGGGAAATCTGAAAACAGATTGATTCCTTAAGCAAAACAGTCCAGAAGTGTGGTAGAGACATCGGTATGGAATTTGAGATTGCCAAATGCTCAGTACTTAACATGAAAAGAGGGAAGAAAGCAACCTGTAGAGGATTGCGGTTACCATCAGAAGAAACCATGGGTGAACCCGACGGTAGTGGGTATAGATATTTAGGGATTTTGGAGATGGATGACATTCTACACAGAGAAATGAAGGTCAAGGTCAGCGAGGCGTATCAAACATGGATGAAGATGGTGTTGGAATCCAATCTGAATGCCAAACATTTGATTACCGCAATGAATATTTGGGTCAGATATAGTGCATCCATCCTCATCCTCAGATGGACTAAGGAGGAAATATCAACACTGGATAGAAGGACGAGAAAGTTGATGACGCTGGATAGGGCGCTACACCCTAAAGCAAGCAAAAACAGACTATATGAAAAGAAAGAATGGTGGCAGTGGACTAATTAGTATAGAACATTGTATAAGAAGTGAAAGAAGAACGCTTGCTGAGTATCTAATAAATAGTGATGAAGACGTGCTGCAATATGCCGTGAAAGATATGGGTGTACATGCAGGTGAAATGATCGGCGAGGCAGAGTTTTAACAAAGACCTGAGGAGAAGAGAACAGAAGACCTTAAAACGAGAATGCATAGATAGTTTGAAAGGAATACACAGGACGTTAAGGAGAATACAGCATCATGGGCATGGCTTGAGTGAGGGGATTTGAAGTGTACCACCGAAAGCCTGATCATTGCTGTACAAGACCAGGCTCTCGCAACTAATTCAGTGAAGTATAACATCTATAAAACTTCTGACACTCAGAAATGCAGACTCAGTGGAAAGAGTGTGGGAAATGTGACCCACATGCTAAGTGGATGTGAGAGCCTTGCACACACAAAAAAAAAAAAAAAATACAAGCGTCGCCACGTGAAGTGTGTGGGTATCTTCATTGGCCCTTACACCGTAAATACCAATCTCAAGTAACAGAGAACTGGTATGATCATGTACCGAGTACTATTATTTTCAGATGGATCGTGTAATCGAACACCTTCGGCCGGATATTGTCATATTGAATAAAAGAGAAAAATACCTGCAGATCATTGATGTAGCCATACCAAATGACATGAATGGTGTGAGCAAAGAGGTTCGAAAAATCACCGAGTACTCTGAATTGAAATTGGAAATGGAAAGACTAAATGGAATGCGAGAGAGCAATCGTAAAAGTGATACCAGTGGTGATCGGAGCGTTGGGCCCAATCTCATTGAAACTTCAAAACTTCTTCTGGCAACTCGAAATCCAATGCAAGTTTGATGTCTTGCAAAAGGCAGCCTTATTGGGCAGAGCACACATCTGTGTTACGAAGGAATAAATATGATAATGATGATGATGATGATGATAATAATAATAATAATAATGATAATAATAATAATAATAATAATAATAATAATAATAACCAGTGTTATTATTATTAACATTTTCAGGGAGATGATCTAACAGAATCAGAGTGATACACTTTATGATTCATGTTTTTTGCATTCAAAAACCGTAACAGCTTATCAGTGCCTTTCATCCTCCTGGGGCCTATAAAACAAAATATCCTCTCATAAAAATTGCTGGCTTTGTGCCAAAATTTTATAACACACTTCTACTTTATATTAGTAGAGATAAGATAACTTAAAGATCTACGAAAGCTTCTAGTAATAGCGAAGCTTTCTGTAACACTTATAGAATTCTCAGTTTGAATGTATTTCATTTTTTCCTAACTAACGTTTGATATCTTATTACCTGTGCCATATAGTAACAGTTCTAACCTCCACAAACATCACCTATCACGAAGGTAGAAAGCCTACAACCTAACGAAGAACTAAGGGCGGTCTTTTGAAAGATGTAAAACATTTCAAAGAAAATCCTTATATTGGAATTTGTTTTAGTTGTTACCAATTTAACTGGAATTTTTTTTTCTACTGAATAGGAATCGTAGTTTAAGGTTTGCGACAAGAAACTCAGTTGACAAGTTATTACCATCACATTACATATCAAGTTTGTGTTTTTTCATATTTCATTCGAGATTACTTTAAATCTATATTTCTAAACGTGTAGGCGCGAAAATTTCTCACGAAATATTAGTACTTATTTTAGTAAAATAAGTTAACTCTTTCTAATTCAAACAAAATCAGCAAAGGGATATGTTTAGAGAAATGAAATGCGTGCAAGTATTCTGCCTCGGTACGTTAATATTTTGTGCCTCCCCATGGCATATGCATTGCCTTTACTCCCATGGAATGCTCCATTTTTGGTTCTACTATCTTCAAATTTCTTCTCGTATTGGAGCAATGCCGTCAAATTGATTGTATTTCTGAATCTGAATGACTGCATATGATGTGCATAAAGCATTTCGAAACTGTTTTCTATCAGCCTATATATGGTATTTCAATGACAGTTATTGTTTTTGCATGCATCATTTCTGTACTCAATCACCTTTGTTGAGCATTTCCCGAGCAAACGACAGTATATTGTATTTCTGCTATTGTACGCGTGCTTATTGCAGAATTTATCATTAATTTTTGTTATTGTAAAAGAGTTAAGAATTTACATG
Organism: Octopus bimaculoides; assembly: GCF_046866305.1. Classification (NCBI taxonomy): domain Eukaryota; kingdom Metazoa; phylum Mollusca; class Cephalopoda; order Octopoda; family Octopodidae; genus Octopus; species Octopus bimaculoides. Next base: position 91,997,982 of record NC_142935.1, read on the forward strand.
AATTACAGAGATGAAGCTTTCTGTTATGGACTGTTAAAAATGATCTTGATGAAATCAGTAAATGGCTATATATATATATATATATATGGCTATATATATATATATATATGGCTATATATATATATATATATGGCTATATATATATATATATATACATACATATACATACAAATATAGCTGAGTTGTCTGCTGCTGATTTATAGCCATTTACTGATTTCATCAAGATATATATATATATATGTGCATTATTTACATTTGACGGATATTTGTCCTCATCTTGTTTGTTGTTAACACAACGTTTCTGCT
>NC_142935.1:92003287-92010787 GCF_046866305.1 Octopus bimaculoides
ATCATGCAAATTCATCAGAAAATAGACCAAATTCGGGATCAGATCAAACAAGCAAAATTACTAGAAAGGGCAATCTTATGGTATGACAACAAAAGACTGCAGGATCTGATGTTCATGGATGATTCACGCACAAACGAAGTAACCTTTAAGTGTAGAAAAACTCTGCTCAAGGTGAAATTAAGGGAAATACTACACGGGAAATTAGAGAAGAAACTAATAGTAAAATCGTTTACTCTAATATGATGTAAATACCATCTATTTAAGAAGCACCTTGGGAGCTAGAATAACTGAAGTTAACCCATACTTAAAATGGGTTGTAGTGTAAAGCACATATATACATGAAAGGCCCGTGTTATGACATAACTACAAATTATATCGGTGTGAAAGCTCATGGTATTGCCGAAAGGATTGGGATGTGATATAAATGAAACGAAAGAATAAAGAGGTGTAATTGCTCATTGACAATGTAAAAGTAGCTTTCAGTGGATCAAACGCTATGATTGACCTAATGTTCATTCTACGCATTCAAGCTCTCTGACACTACGACAAGTCACAAAAGCCGTACACCTACAGAACGATTTCGCACAGTCCAAAGAGTGTATGAAAAGGCAACCACCGTCACCATCACCACCACCAGCATGACAACCAACACAACCGTCACTACCACCACCATTATCAACGCCACCAACACTGCCACCTCGACAATCACCCACACCGCCACCGCTAACATCACAATCACAACCTCCCCCACATCCACAGTCGCCAGTGCACCGCTGCTGCGCCACGACAACGACGACCGTCATCACAACCATCCATCTTCCACTACCTTCACAATAACGCAAATACGAGGACTAAACATTTAACTTAACTCAACCATACACATAAATACCGACGCGCACACAAATAAAAGAAGTATTCTTCAACTGTTGCGTGTAGACGTTGTATTACAAAACGATAGAAACGAAATATATGATGTAATAACCGCTAAGTTACGGAGACGTAAACAACCAACATCTGCTGTGAAGTGTTGTTGGAGGACAAACACGACACAAACACAATGACGGCGCCCATAAATACCTACACACACACATGTGCGTGTATATATATATATATATATATATATATATATATATATATAAACAATATATGAGTATATGCATATATATGTACATGTATGTATATACGTTCATCCACATGTACATATAGATACATAACTGGGTACATGACGTGGCAAAAGAACAAGGACAGAAATGGTAAACAAGGTGCAACAAACAAGCAGGCCACATAGATACATCCCCTTCATCAGCTGCCACCGTTAAAACTCCGGCGTTTCGAAGAATTAAGGCAGTATGCATCGCTAAAATAGTTCTTCCCGCATATATATTTATATATGTATGTATATATAAACATATATATATATATACTATATATATATACTATATATATATACACACGTAAATTTTGAACGATGAAAACAAGTGTTCAACACCGCATTGATGGATATAATATATATATATATATATATATATATATATATATATATATATATATATATATATATATATATATATGTATGCATGTATTTATGTAAGTATAAGCTCGACAGGATTGCTTCAGCTTCAGTCTATCAACTCCACTCACAATGTTTTAGTTGGCCCGGGCTTTAGTAGAAAATATCTTAGTTGCCGGACAGTAAGAGTGAACCCCTAGACCACATGGTAGGGAAGCATGTTCCTTACTCACACACCCATTCCTGCTAAATCATTCATCCCAACTTTCAGAAGGAAGACAATTCACGTTATCCTGACGATTATTAAACAAGGATCTCATATTAAAGTTTGAGCTTACACGAACATGTAATTGTAATATTCGTAAAATCTATTCTCATATCCATCGGTTTATACATAGAGGGAGACTGCAAGTGATAATGACTGAAAATCAGTTACTATTCAATTTTGATCCTTCCGCACATGCAAGCAGCAGACTGCACTAAACTATAAGAGCAACTTATACATATATTGTACGTATAGAGCATCATACAAGCAAATATATATATATATATATATATATATATATATATATATATATATATATATATATATATATATATATATATATATATATATCTTAGTGTGTTTCTGTGTTTGTACTCCGCCATCATCTAACAACAGGTGTTCGTGTGCTCGCGTCCCCGTAACTTAGAGTTTCGGCAAAACAAACCAGGCTTAAGAAATAACAAGCACAACTCATTACTCAATACCACCTAGCATCATTTGACTTAAGATCAGGAGCTGCTGAAAAATGCAAACTAACTATAAGCAATTTTCAATGCATTATAAACATAAGCCACAAGCTGAATGCCACGCTCTCTTCTTTCTAGTCATAAATATTGCTTTGAGTTACCTAATTCGGGATATTTTTCTATTTGTGCAATAGGCAATGGCTAGATTGCAGGTATATGGGAACATAGTGAAGCGAAGTGAAACAGCACGAACATGCCGTTCCAATAAAGTTAGTTTATCTCTATTACCTGAGACTCCAGATCCCTGAACAAGTAGAAAATACGTTTAACCTTTTAGACATCATTCAGATCTAAATTTATTAAAGAAAATGTTTCATACCAACATTGAAATAGCAAAGGCCTGTTTAACATCGCAGTGGATCACCAAATAAAGATTCTGTATCATTATTACAACCTTCTTTGTTAGAAATATCTTTAATCAGGGAGAATTTCTTTGTTGCAATAACATGAAGGCTACCAGAAGTAGTATTTGTGGCTCCAAGAATATCACTACAAGAAACAGTTGTGGGAAAAAGTGTTAAGTGAATATTTCCAGTCACTCCTACTATGGACATGAAATATGTCACTGAATTAGGAATAGCAGAAGAAGTGTTACCATCTCTGTCGAGTTAACGAATCGACGTACAGCAACTAGAAGCGTACAAAGATGTACATTTCATTAAAAGCATTATTCAAAAGCATTATTAGATACGCACATCATGCGATTTTCTTCTGTATCTGTGTCTTCCGGTTAGCTTCACAGAAGTCCAAAATACATGCATGTACGAATTAAAGATGTGAGAATTGGCGGAAGACTAGATTTATTCATCACTTTCAACGCCAATTCTACTTTTTAAAACGTGAGTGTATTTGTTTTACTAAGGCACTTTCCTAAGAACTGCCATTACTTCTTGTAAGACTTCCTCAGTAAAAACGTATAAAAGTTGTGCATCTCATAAATAATCATAGCATCTTTAGCATAACCAAACGTGACACGTGCAGCATATTCTTTTCTGGTTGAAAAGGAAATTCTACTCCAGTTAAATATATTCAATTATAGCAGTACATATTCTAGGCTCTTCAAGTAACTGCGGCCTTTTTAATAACATAGAAAAAGAAAAACAAAAGAACAAATACAATAATAATTCACGGCCAGTGTGAATCCTAACAATGACACCTATTTTTATAAAAATCAAATACGTCAAAAGGTAACACAGAAAATTGATAAACTAAAGTGGGAAGAGTCTTATCCACTACGCAGACGGACAAAATTCTATGATACGCTATTTGTAGTCTACATTAAATTAAGAGAAGATAAGGATATTGTATCTGACAAATAACAAATCGTGACTTACCACCAATTTTGTCAAAAACCTTTGAAGTATATCGAAGTTTAATTCTGTCACGTAGTCAATTATATATGTGTGTAGCATGGAATCTGTTGCTGCTGCGTATGCACTTCAAGGAACAAGATTCAAATGAAGAAGTGATCCAGTTGAGTAAGTGCATTCCAGTGTATATCACGATTTCCGATTCACGAACGACCTCCCGTATCTGTAAACTAAATGTCGCAGAAGAAAATGGACAAAAAGCTTAATTTTCTAAAGGAAATTCTTTGCCTCATACATTCACTCCGATAAAATTCTATTGTTACAGAATCCCTCTCTACTTCTCAGGAAGTTTCCTTTGCACTTATGCAAATGTATTCCAAAGTAATGCCTTCTACGTTTGGAGTAGAACAGAGTAGAGAGAAACAATTATGGTTATACGGTAGATGGTGATCTTAGTATTTTAAACATGTAACCATAATTATTCTATGCTGTTCATTCATATCAGCCAGAGTGTTTGTACCTTGGTATGCAATATCAGAATGCTGTAAAGAGCTGTATCCACTGGGATGTGTAAACAGTCGAAGATCAGCAGTGAGATATACACAGGAAGAAATATTTCACACGAAGCCTACCTGAAAATGAAACACTCTGGAGAGTCATTATGACAGAAGAAGCTGCTTCTGTCACCAGCTATGCTCAAAAGTTTGTCGAGCAGTTTACTGTAAGCTTATATTATTTTTCCACCCGTCTTCCACTGGGACAAAATCGCAGGTAATATTTGAAACAATAACTTCATACGCCTGTTTTAAATAAGCACCCCAATGTAAAAGATGAACATAAAGACGTCCTTTTATAATTGGTGCTTATTGCTCTTAAGGAGACGGTGAAGTAAGTTCCTCGGAGACAAAAAAAAATGAAATCCTTCAATTGTTTTATCTTCCTCAGACACTCTACTTGCATCATACATTTACTTAGGTATTGACATAGATTTAAGACACTGCAATTATAAATGACTACAGCTCATGAAGAATCATTTTAACTAGTGGTCATCTGTCATTTATTCATTTCGTTTATCGCTTGCTCAAACGGAAACTAGTCTCAGGGAAGTTAAGTACATATGCGCAAACCAAAATTTACCTCGATCGGCAATTCAAAGTAGATGCAGGCGTCGTAGACAACAAATATCCATTAGGAGAATAAAGAGAATTATTTTTTAAAAAATATTATCTATCAGGAAAATTAATCAAATAAAAAGATCAATCAACCTTTGGGTCCATATCGAAAAGAACAAGCTCTATTCTTCCCTTCATCAGCATAAGGCGAGTTTATTCTAACAACGTGGAAAATTATTCCACCAATATTGTTCAGATACTGCTGGTATCAAATTCACAGATTAACTAAAGCTGCACCCTTCGTACATAATCCCTTTCTACAGAAATTGAGCCCACATCACATAACAACACAGCGCTACAGCTTTTCCTTAAGTAGTCCAGCTTTACACAAAAATTATAATGACAGAAAGCGATGAAGCAAAAGGCTGCATGGCGTTGAAAACCTACATAAGAAAATCAAAGCATAAATAAAAAAATACTACCTGAATTTTGCCTGATTCATTTCGACTAACAACAGCTCTAACATCAGTAGATTCCCGTAAACTACGAGATCACCTGTCGCCTGCTTGTATACACACAGATGCACACATCTATACGGAGGCAAGTCTTAACATATATCTAGTAAACTGCACATATTGAGACAAACGTATAATATATATGTCTGTGTGTCTCATTGTGTGCGTGTTTGTGTAAGTGTGTGTTTATATATATATGGATGTATATCCATATATCTGTATATATGTATATACATATCTCTCTCTCTATATATATGTATATATATATATATATATATATATATATATATATATATATATATATATATATATATATATATATATATATATATATATATATGTATATATGCATATACATATATCTGTATATATATATATATATGTATATGTCTACATACACGCACACACACACATATATATATATGTGTGTATATATATATATATATATATATATATATATATATATATATATATATATATATATATATATATGCATATTTTCATGTAATTCTATAAATATGGTTAGTCCATATCAGTATTTTGTATAAATAAATAGATAAGTGCGCAGACAAATAGAAAACTTTATCACGTTGCACATGCGCATTATGATCACAGCTCAATATATGTATGCATGTGTGTCTGCCTGTCTACCTGTCTATCTGTATATATGTACGTGCGTATCTTGTTTAAATTCGCTGTATCGGTATCTATCTCTCTCTCTTTCTGACTCTCCATCTAGCCTCCACACGCATATCTCTCTCTATATATATGTATATATATATATATATATACATATACATATACATTTATATATACACATGCTCACACACATACACATATATGAACATATATTAAACATATTTTATCAATACACTTAAGCTGTTCCTAAAAAAAACTTAATATTATTAAATTATAATAAATGTGTGTGCGTGTGTGTGTGTGTGTATGTGTGTGTGTATGTGGCTGTGTCTGTTTGTATTTGTATGTGTATGATTGTACAAACGCATGTATGCATGTATACTGATATGTAATCATCTACGCACAAAACTAACATGTCATTTTGAAATTTGCATGCAGCTTTTGGCATTAATTCATATATTCATCTAGATGCATATTGACTTACACATAGACCTTGGCGTACCTATTCACTATATTGCACACGAAGATAAACGTTTATACTCACTACATATACTAATACTCGTATATCTGTGTGAGAGTGTGTACTTATGTGTGTGTGTCAGCGAATAAGTAAATACATATTTTCCATACTACATCCATACACACACACGTATATATGTATGAATGTATATATATATATATATATATATATATATATATGTGTGTGTGTGTGTGTGTGTGTGTGTGTATGTATATATATAATATACGTATATGCGTATATATATATATACACACACACACACACACACACACATATATATATATATATATATATATATATATATATATGTATACATGTATATATGTATATGTATATATATATATATATATATATATATATATATATATATATATATATATATATATATATATACACACATATATATGTATATATGTGTATATACATTTGTATGTATTCCTGCAGTGTAAGATACTATGTTACCATGCGATACGCTTGTATATTGATACATTTAAAAAATGCCGAGATTTGACTAAAAATTTTGATAGGTACTTTTTTTTTTACATCATGCAGTCTCAAAATTGTATTTTAAAATGACGAGAGGTTTATGGCATAAAACTTCCAAATCATATATTACACTTATATATGCGGAAAAATATACCAACATACATACATACATACATACATACATATTTACACACACACACACACACACACACACACATATATGTATATATATATATATATATATATATATATATATATACATATTGCAAGCGCATATCTATCTATCTATCTATCTATCTATCTATCTATCTATCTATCTATCTATCTATCTATATAAATAAATATATATATATATATATATATATATATATATATATATATATATATATATATATATATATAAATATATATATACGTACGTGTGTATTCACGTATAAGTATATGTATTTTTACAGAATGTACAAAAACACGCACGCACAGATTTTAAAACATACACATGTCTTCAGAGATATATATGGTTCTCAAAATATATAATTCACTATACTCATGTATTATCCACAACACAAGACATATATATGACTGCTCGTCACAATACGTCTGACTCACGGTGCACACA
>NC_142935.1:92015787-92033287 GCF_046866305.1 Octopus bimaculoides
AACCTAATTAACATTGTAGAATATTATTTGTACTGCAAATTTAATTTAAATAGTGCAGTGTTGGTGCTAAAATTCATGTTATAAGATTTCAGTTTAATTATCAAATTTAGAACACGATATCCATAGGTTTAACAACAGTAAACTGAGGCGAAAACTAGTCGGCACTCAAAATAACCTTCTTGACATCAACCATAACTCATATAACCAACCTAAAGACAACGGTTATAACTTGAATTATACTACCAATCAACAGAGCAGCAATTACAATATCCATGATAACCATCCAAAAAACAACACCAGCAACAATTCAAATAATAAACTGAGAACACCTGGTGACAATATTGGTAACCAAAATACCGAACAGAACCAATTCCCCCAGCGCTCGATGTACACAAGCCAACAAAATCAAACAGTTATGCTTTCATGAGAAAGATAGATCCAGTTGCTCTTTGGATAACCAATGTATGACTAAGAACGTGGTATACAAGTGCACTATATACACTAGCGGGTGCCCCTACGTATATATAGGAGCATCAGCCGATTTTTTCAAATATCGATACCGCAACCACATCGTCAGCTTTCGAAATATCCTTAAACGACATGGAACATCACTGGCCGATATTATCTGGAGGTTCAAGGAAGTAAAGACAAAATACGACCATACATGGTCCATACACAGACACGTGAGTCTCTACAACACTATATCCCGCAAATGACAATTATGCATCCTCTATTTATACATTTTGTATAATGTCTCCATTATATATATATATATGTATGTATGTATGCATGTGTATGTGTGTATGTGTGTATGTGTGTGTGTTTGTCTATGTGTGTGTACGTACTATATAACTACTTATGTATAATAGTTTATTGTACCTAGGATAAACTGCTTATGCACAGAAGTAATGGACAAACTGGTCCACTATTTAGCTGGAAAAGTGATTTATGCCATGGATAGAACGTATTTCTCCTCAATTTAACTCGCTCAGTGCAAACATTCGACTAAACAACAATAAGAACTAATTCAATAATGAAAGATTTTAAAGAGAGTGGTCAGTTGGAGCCGTCACTGTGAAGTGCTGCTTTTATTGACTACATAGTATCTATCCAAATTACAGTTGTGTAATTATTTTATTTTCTTACATACAAATCCATACAAATGAAGCATCAGAAATATACTGAGGTTACGGTCAATGGATTGTACACGTCTTTTGTTTTTTTACTTGAATTTTTTAGCCATTCCAAGTCTAGTAAGGCATATTGGTTCATAGAATGGAAGAAAACCAGCAACATCACCGACAAATAAACTTCTTCGGACTCCCACAATGTCCTTGACAGAACAACCAAATATTCCTCGAATCACATCCTACAACAGAGCTACATTGTGCAGAGAAATATTTCTTTATAAGTTTATTAAGGAGAGACAATCACAGCTAGATTGTTTTCGCTCATAGGGCTTCTGGATTAGAGCTAAACTAATGCTTAATATCGTCATTTTTACTATCATAGTCATCATCATCCTCCTCCTCATCAACAACAACAACAACAAAATAAGTAACCACACCAACCATAACTACCATCAGCATACCACAACAACGACAAACCGATTAGTAACTACATTGAACGACAAAAAGAGCAATTATAATCAAGCACAACTTCAATAGAGACAAAGAGATAGCGTTTAAGTGGTCACTTCATCCGTTAAGTATAGTAGACAAGTCTCCCTGTAGTCACGATATACTGTCATAAATATGATAACCTGGGCAATTTCAATAGCGAGAAAGTGAAGCACCATTTTGAATATTTGAACGTATGCGTATGTTGTTAGAATATGTTTTAAAATTGATTTTCAGAATGTCTGCATAACTCTTGCTTTGCAGGTATTTGCAAGGAATACATTAGTTCAATAAATTAAAGCTTTACAAAGACATATCTCGTTGTCAGAGTAGGTTTTAATGTTGTTACAATAACATAGATGAGAAGATATTGTGTCTTCATGCTACAAAATTTTCTTTCTATATTAGTCATGGAAACAGCAAAGAGTTTTGGGTGCAAGTGTAGATCACAGTAACAGTTTTCTATTAGAAATTTAATCATCACTTTGGTGTACGTGAAAATGGTTATTTATGAGATTTAGGAAAATCTTAGCTAAATGTGTTGAGCATTTAAACTCTATGGAGGATTATTTGTAATATATGTGCGTGTGAGTGAGTTTTATATTTACGTTGTGTTTTACACACACACACACACACACACACACATTATATATAATAGGATATTGACGAATAAATAGTGACATTTCCCTATCCCGGTGCTTTGAAATATATTTCGGCTCCTCAGTCAGTTGTTTGAAGTTTCCCCAGTCTATTTTGCTCAACCTACTAGAATTAACAGGCAATTATACCTCAAACCATGGAATGCAATTTTAAAATATTTGTTACAGTTACAGTTAAGTGGTAAAAAAAGTGGGAAAACCAGAGGGCGTTATCCCAGCTGGAATAACATGGGTCTAAATGACATGGTAATGGCATGGGTCTAAACAATAACGACGACGACGACAACAACAATGACGATGACAACAACATTACCAAGGGTCAACAGCAGGACCATAGTAGAGATATCAATCGTTACGTTTTTGGTTGATTTGCTAAGAGTAACTGCCAGACACATCTCAAATTACAGACTACAGCTTTAGAAAAGGAGGGCACATTGAAGACTAGTAGTCTTTGATGTATAGGAAGACCATGATGTATAGAAAGACCATGATGTATAGAAAGACCATGATGTATAGAAAGACCATGATGTATAGAAAGACCATGATGTATAGAAATACCAATGCGTTTTCTCACAGTTTTGTTCAACCGGAGATGACATCAGCTCTACTACCAACACTCAGTTCTATTACAAACACCGCCAACAATTTACAGCAAGACTTACAGTATATGGGAATATGACAATATTTCAAACATACGAGTGGAATGGGACAGGGAGAAAACAAAGAAATATATTCATATGTAAAATGACGATCGATAGCAGAATCAGTGAAAAAAAAGGAGAAAGCGAGTCTTTTGATTAGTCGCCTTCCCATCATATTCCAAGTCCAAATCTCAACAATGCCGATTCCCAAGTCCGTATCTATCTATCTATCTATCTATCTATCTATCTATCTATCTATCTATCTATCTATTATTTAAAACAGTTTGAAACAGTCCTGTACGATTTAGAGATTCGCGGGCTTCTAACAGAAGTCCGTCCCTTTCAGGCTCTAAATTCGGTAATTCAGAGCCCGAAAGTAACGAGCTTCTGTTAGAGGCCCACGAAGATTTAAACGACATGGACCCGAAACAAACTGTTTTAAATAAACCATGTACCTCCTACTGTATGCGACGAGTGTCTTTTTTCGTCGTTTGTCCACTCGTATATATATATATATATATATATATATATATATATATATATATATATATTTGATTTAACTGAATATAAGTGCAAACTGAAAGTTGGAGCAAGTCTCTTTTCCTATAGTTGTCACATCCTAGATGTGTTTCTGGTTTCAAGAGTGGAAGAATCAAAGATCATCGATATCCCTCCCAAGCTATATACGCACATAAAGTGCAAAATCATGAATGAACGCATAGAACATGTAACCAAGCATATTCTCATGCGGATGTCAGTTGGTTCTTTACTGAAAACCCTACAGGAAACAAAAACAAAAAAAGAAGAAAAAGAACCAAAATGCGACTTGAATGGGAATCTCTATAAAGTACAAATTGCAGCTATGTATACTTGTGATATAGCCGTGTGGTCAAGTGGTTGAGGCGTCGCATTCACCAGCAAATGATTGTGGTTTCGATTCCCAGACCAGCTGCTGCGTTTTGTTTTCGAGTAAAGCACTTCATTTCACTTTGCTCCTGTCCACTCAGCTATAAAGGAGTTACTATGCAAGAGACTTGCATCCCGTTTAGGGGATGTGTGGTACTTTAACCTGAACACAGGAGGATAGTATCATTTGAAAGCTAAAACAATGCGAGAAAGTGTGTTGTGACCAATGGTGTATAAAAACGTCGGATAGTACAGGCGAGAGAGTAACAAAATATTGCTTTTAGCAAAACAAACATGATTTTCCTATATAGCTGGACTGTGAATTAGAAGCATTAAATGGCACGTTCTTTTGTCGATAGGTCACTGCTTCATGTTGCCTCAGGTACACGGCGTCCGAATAAAAAGAAAGGAGGGTTATGATAACAATGCATTTGATCATAGATCTGCTTAATCAGGGCCGATATTGGGGCGGGCCACACAGCAACTGCAACAACAATAATAGTAATAGCAAAAGAAAGTATCAGCAGCACGCCAGCTCCTCCTACATCTCTCGAATGAATGGAGACTCCTCGTCGCGCATCCACTGATGCATCTCTAGTTTCTTATACCGTCATTATTTCTTTCCATCCATACATTCATTCGCCAATGTATTCGCTCGTTCTTTCTTTCTTTCCTTCTTTCTTTATTTCTTTCTTTCTTTCTATTCATTCATTTAGTCATGCGTTCTTTTATAATTTTTTTTTTCACGCAGGAGGAAGATAAATCAATAAAACAGATTTTAAATAATCGGCAACAAAACATGAAGTCGTCTGAATAATAATAATAATAATAATAATAATAATAATAATAATAATAATAATAATAATAATAATAATAATAATAATAATAATAAGAAGAAGAAGAAGAAGAAGAAGATGAAGAAGAAGAAGAAGAAGAAGACGAAGAAGAAGAAGAAGAAGAAGAAGAAGAAGAAGAAGAAGAAGACGAAGAAGAAAAAGAAGAAGAAGAAGAAGAAGAAAAGACGAAAAAGAATAATGTTAATAATAATGATGATAATAATAATAACAACAATAACAATAATAATAACAACAACGACAACAACAACAGCAATAATAATAATAATAATAATAACAATATTATATATATATATATATATATATATATATATATATATATATATATATATATATATATATTTATATATAACTTCTTTCAAACTGGTCGGCAGGGGATTTCTATGCAGGAAAACAGAAATGTAATGAAACGGTAATTGTATATGAATGCAAAGTCATGCATGCACACATTCATGGATTTTGTGAAATATATGCATTACTCTTTATATTCATATGTTATATAGATGGGAACAGAGAGCATTTGTTCACACACACACACATACATATATTCAAATATGCATATGCACACACACACACACACACGCATACACACATATACATACATGAATACACACATACAAATTTGAGTGTAAATTCAACAAGGAAAAGTTGATAGTAACTCCGAAGTGTCACCATGGTTGATGCTGTTAAGACTGTTCGACATCTGCCGATGCTACTGCCGATGCATTGGGAGGTGTCAGCCAATCTTTGTCATGTAAAATGAATATATATATATTGGCAGCAACGAACAGGCTCCATAAAGCGTAGTTTCGGAGCTATATTCACATGCAGTTTAACTAGAATACTTAAGAGGTAAGCAATTAGTAGGAAATTACCTTCAGGAAACTAATCTAAAATTTGAAGTCACGAAAAACAGATCAAACTAAACTATGACATCATTTGTCTACGATGTCTACGATTTTGTGAACATTAAAGAACGTATTTGTGAAATGTATGACAAAAGACCGCATAACAGATGTAAAGCATAAAGTACTGCAAACTATATATGGTTCCAAGATAATCTAGAGCAATATTTTCTCGAAACTTATGTTGAAGAAACGACACTTCCTATAAGTGAATGATAGATGGAAAAAGCTTTGTAACAGTTACACTAAAAGGAAAGCTATTTCCATTTTTTCAAATAACTGCTCATTGAGCCTATTAATTGTGCCAATATTTACATGTCTCTATGCTACAATGTTAAAGTGAATAAGTGAATTAGTTTGCATACGGAAACACCGTCCCTTTCATCCATAAGCTTGAATAAGGTAATGCCAACGCGCTACCTAGAAGAAATGCGTATCTCTCGCTCCTCATCTTAGATGAGTTTTAAATGTATTTAAAATAATGTATGTAATTTCATAGGTAAATATTTTCTAGCCGTACAGATTTGGGTAACTGAATCAGTTTGCATACCGAAATGCAACGCCACTTCCATCGAAAAGCTAGAGTAAGGTAATAACAATACGCTACTCAATAGAAGTGTGTGTTCCCCACCACCTTATCTCAAATTAGTTTTATACATAGTTATAGTAAGGTATGTAATTTAATTGGTAAATATTTTCTAGCAGCGAAAAAGGTCTCACTACACCAGCTTCAGTACATTGACTCTGCAACAGTAATTGGTGACTGAGAGAGCTCAGCACAGTTATCAGTAGATGGTGGGAAATTTCTTTAAAGGCGAAGGGAGTTTATCAACTGGACTTGGACATGCCAGTTTTGTGTATTGAAGACAGAGATTGTATTGGGCACGTTTTAAATACTCTGCTTATAGCCCCAAAACATGGGGAGTGCTCATGTTAACAAATACATGCTAGCCCTTTGGAGAATTTCACCCACCAAGATAGTACTATATGACAATCTAATCGGATAAATACTCTATACTCTCCATTTCAATTAATCGCGCATATTGTATATTTCCCTGAAATTTTGACATCGCCCAATAATTTTAGCACTTCTAAATAAGCGTCGTGCAAATTAACAAACTAACGCAATTTCCACAACACCAATACAGGAAATTTTTGTACCCAACAAGATATAAATACATTTTCTATTGAAGTATATTTAGCTTTATAACCAAACGACGTAGTGTATATTAAAATATTTTTCAGTACTCCATATGCTTTCTCGGAAATCTTAAAATCTTTCTTTTAAATTTTATGTACATTCCATGTGCTGATATTTGAGACGGAAATCAGTTGTTACATAAATGTCTTGTAAAATGTTTCCCCATTTCTATTCACTTTTCAAACTGTCATATTGTATTCCGATTTATATTTCTTTCACAGTTTTTCACAAGCATACAAATTTACTATACCTGACGAAAGGGAAATGGTAAACAACAAACTGCCTCTGTAGAAAAGACGTTATACTCTAGATTACTTGGAGCTTATTATTCTAAAACTAAGTAGCACGTCTTTATATGCTAATAACACTGCAAAGATTATAGCAAAGTCTACAAGAGTTATGTGTTCATTCTCTCCATATATTCTTCTCATTCACTGGGAGACATATTTGAAGATGAAAACACTGAACTCAGATTACAATAAAATGTAAAACATTACTCCAGAGACCCACAAAACATACCATCTCGAGAGGAAATAAATCGATTTCTACACCGAAGTCGTATATACTGGACAATATGCAAAGATACAGCAATTGCATAAAGACTGGGAGAGGTTTGTTTTAAAAAAAGATGTCTCTATACTAAGAAATTTATTGTAACTTATTGCAACAAAAGTTCACAAAATGAAGACCAGGCAATAATTCGCAACATAAGACAATACAAAACTACGTAAAATAAGACAACACCTAAACTGTTTTAAACTCGACAAACATCCATCTGAATAGACGCCTTTTCTACACCACAATACCTCGTTGAACTATTACTCAAAATAAGTATTGTCTTTCTAATTGATATTTAAGCAAATGAACAGGTAACACATCTCGTGAGCACCCACAAATACACCTTTTATCACAACTGCAATAGTAACAATGCCTTCTCTGTGACAAATGCGTATAATACAATAATCGAGCTGTACATTACCTCGAATGATGTTACAGCACTTTATAATATTTCTTAAAATTTCTTCCAATTTTCGAATAAATTTCGAAATTTTTCTTTTTTACATGTAAATACCGTTTATCTAAAGGACCTAGCTGGAGTGAAAAGGAACACTCTCATTGAAACCCTCTCTTTCTTACTCGATATTATCATCCATATAATTTTTATAAAACTTCGGTTACATGTATAAAGTTTTAGGAGAGATAAATGGAGGATACACGCAGTAGAGAGGGCATTTAACGCTAGAGGGAGTGTACATATGTCCTTATTAGGAATATTTAGTTGACCATATTTTTTTTCTGTTTGTCTTGTCTACATCTCTGCCCCTTTCTCTCTCTCTCTCTTTCTCTCTCTCTCTCTCTCTTTCTCTCACGCACACAGACACATATGCACATTGCAAACGATTTGCTCTGAAGGACTTTCTCTTCATCAGCTGAGGATTGGACGTTACTACGATTTCACCACCGTTCGACCGGACCGCATCCGCACATGGCGCCTAGCAGTATTGTTACAATCTGGCCAGGTGCAAGTTTACTTTGTCTACCATGCAGCACATCATGTTTTGTCTCCGTTTCAAAAAGAATTTATCTTACGTAACGTTACACAGCTGTACCAGCTCTACACATGCAACCCACAAAAGTGTTTGTTCTTTGTGCATAGCTTTGTCATATTTCTTTCAATATGCATATACGAATATTCATACATACATTCAGGCATATACATATATAACCATATATACATATGTGTGTGAGTTTATGTTTGTATATGTACATATAAAATCATAGGCATGCAAATGTGTTTACATACGAAAGCACATATGCATTATATATATGTATGCATATCTATCTATCTATCTATCTATCTATCTATCTATCTATCTATCTATCTATCTATCTATCTATCTATCTATATATGTTAATGTGTGTATATAAACATTCACACATGCATATACTCTCATACATTAATCTTAACATTGCATTCATATTGCTGAATAGACTTCTTATTCGAACAGAGCACATATAAATTGAATTTAATTCAATTCCGAATTTATTGTCAACGTGGTAGACGAAGAACAACGAACGTTACAATTCAAGATGGTGGTAACAATGACTGTTGAAGCAATGATCGCTGGAATATTTTCTTTGTTACTTATATGTTATATAATTGCAAAATCACATACTAATGCATATATGCATACATATGAAAATACTAACACACACACACAAACACACACTCACACACTCACACATATATAAACTGAAATAAATGCGTATATACGTAGAGCACTGTAATATCGATCACCAAACTGCCCTATTATATTACATACATACACACACACTTAACATCAAAGAATTCACGCGAATAATTACAAAAAAGAACACAATACAGAAGCAGATTGATGTACACATATATGTTATACGTATGTTTGTACTTATCTATGACTGTGTGTGTGTGTATATATATATATATATATATATATATATATATATATATATATATATATAATTTAATAAACTGTGCGTTACGATGTTTAGCATATCCAGGTTATTACATGGATGTGTGTATGTGTGTGTACATAAATGTATGTATACATATGTATAAAAACATATATGAATATTATTGTTTATATATATGTGTGTGTGTATATACACACAGATGTATTCATATATATAACTAAATGTGTATATATATGTATTTAATTCATTGTCTCTCTCTCTCTCTCCTCTTTTCATCGCCCAGTGTCTCTGTATACATCCAACAAATTTAAATATGTTCAGACGTGCATACACACATAGGAACGTACGCGTACACACATACTCACACAAACGCAAGCACTCACACACACGCACATACACACACACTCACATATATATATACACAAACGTAGATGTGTTAATTCACCTATTGTACTACAGACAAATTCAACATGTATATTGATGAACTTGCAATATATATACGTATGCATACACATACAGACCTAGTTTTATCGAGATTGCGATTATGAGAGGAATGTGCCACAAGTAGCTGACACAGCAGCCGATTTGTGATCGATATTTAGAGACAGACAGGTATACCAATCGATGGTGTTTATAGACGCATATGCATACATATGCACCCGCTTATATATATATATATATATATATATATATATATATATATATATATATATATATATATATATATATATATATATATATATATATATATATATATATATATAGGCACAGAAGTTGCTGTAAGCAGCTTGCTTACCGACCACATCGTTCAGTGTTCAATCCCAGTTCAATCCCACTGCGTAGTACCTTGGAGAGGGGTCTTCGACTATAGCCTTGGGCCGACCAAAGCCTTGTGAGTGGATTTGGTAGACGGAAACTGGAAGAAGCTCCTCGTGTATATATATATGTATGTATGTATTAAGGTAGTGATGTAAACATATGACTATATATCTAATATAACCATAAAATTCGTATGTACGTATATAAATGCAGCATACGTAGCTACAAATCTACGTATACATTTCTTCATTTTGGTATACACGTACACCTGCAAACATGTGCGTGCATTTGCACAACACTCACACTTACACGAACATACACGCACACACACATGTATGTATATATATATATATATATATATATATATATATATATATATATATATACATGCATTTAAAAACGTTCAAATGCAGCATTATGTAGCACGTAAATGCCACACGCATATGCACATACACTTAAGCAGACATGCAAAAATACAATTAATGCAGTCTGTGGTGAATTAAAGGGAGGGGGTAAAAGGAGAGATAAAGAGAGAGATTTACATTGATGATAATCATGATGATGGTGTTGGCGGTGATGGTTGATGGGCAGGAGGTGGAGGTGAAAGGTGAATTGTAATAGGAGGATGCTGGATGTGGTGGTGAGGAATTGCATCAGACGAAGACGCCTATTTGGTGCAAGAGGCGGAAAGAGTATAGGAGTAGAATGTGGTGAAGAAAGAATCAGTGAACAAGCTAAACGGCGAATACGATGAGGATGATGACGACGACGACGACGACGACGCTAATGATGATGATAATGATGATGACGAAGATGATGAGGATGATGATGATGACGCTGATTATGATGAAGATGATGACGGTGATGATGTTTACTATTATCATCATCATCATCAACATCCTCCTCCTCATCATCATCATCTTCAGCATTATTATTATTATTATTATTATTATTATTTTTATTATTATTATTATTATTATTATTATTATTATTATTATTATTGTTCAGTAGTTTTATTTTTATAGCGTGCTTTCACTTCACTACCGAGCGCAGCTCTGTGTGCCGTGAGTATGTGCTGTGGTTTGCTGTGATGCTCTTATGGTTACTGTATTGAAAGTGTGTTGCTATCATGTTTACGATGTGGATGGTACTGCTTAGAAATACGATGATGATGATGAAGATGACGATGGAGATGATGTCTATTATTATTGTTGATGCTGTTGTGATTATTATTATTATTACTATTATTATTATTATCATTATTATTATTATTATTATTATTACTATTATTATTATTATTATCATTATTATTATCATTATTATTGATAGCAACAATAACGACAATGAAGATAATGGCGAGGATAATAATAACACAAACAGAAATTGCAACAATAAACTGCACACACACACACACACATACCGCCAATGCAATCGTTACATGGCCAACAACATCACCACCATCACCACCACCAGCATGAACACGAACAACAACTATAAGCAGAACAATAACAACATTTCCAGATCAGACAGACTACTTGTCTGTAAGACTATGATCGTGGAACAATGATACGCATAGCATCAGCGGCAGCAGCGGCAGCAGCAGCAGCGACAACAGCAACAGAAACAAGGAGAACAGCAGCAACAACAACAATAACAGAAACAGCAAAAGAAAAATCAACAAGTATAGTGAAAACAACCACAACAACAGTGACAACAAAAGCGACAACAAAAACGACAATATTAATAATAATAATATCGACGATGATGATGATGATGATGATGATGATGATGATGATGATGATGATGACGATGATTACGATGATGATGATGATGATGATGATGATGATAATGATGCTGATGGTGATGGTGGTGATGATGATGATGATGATGATGATGATGAAGATGATGATGATGATGATGACGACGACGATTATGATGATGATGATGATGATGATGATGATGATGATGATGATGATGATGACAATAATAGTATTAATAATAATAATACTAATAATGGTATTGATAATGATAATAATAATAATAATAATAATAATAATAATAATAATAATAATAATAACAATGATGATAATGATATTAATAATAATAATAATAATAATAATAATAATAATAATAATAATAATAATAATATCAAAATAAATGGAAGTGGAGAGACAAGTTACTGAAGAGATTGCAAGAGTGCAATGAAATAATTTAACAAAAAACTATATAAAAAACTATATAAATTAATAAATGCCTCTCCCAAGGTTTAATAATAATAATAATAATAATAATAAATAAAACGGTACTACTGATGACGGTGATAAAGAGAAAGACTATGCGAGCATGAAGAAGAGCCACTTAACATGTTTAATACCAAAAGACCCAACAAGAACGGAGCCGACGACGAGAGCAAGAACAGCTACGGCAACCACAAGAACAACATCAAAAGCTACAGCAGCAACAGCATCATCGTCAACAACTCCAAGCACAATTATGTGCACACCGGCAGTAAGCATCGGATTCGTCGTCATCACGAAGCGACAATAGGCGGAAGAAGAGAGTGAGCGGAAGGAGCAACGCTAACGATATAAGAAGCGGTATCGCCAGCATGAAGACATAATGCGTCTGCAAAGGTGGTTGTGGTAGTAGTGGTAGTAGTAGTAGTAGTAGTAGTAGTAGTAGTAGTAGTAGTAGTAGTAGTAGTAGTTGTAGTAGTAGCAGCAGCAGCAGTAGTAGTTGTAGTAGTAGCAGCAGTAGTAGTAGTAGTAGTAAAACGTTGACTCTACTAGCACTCCACCGGTCACGACGACGGGGATCCCTGTTGATCTGATCAACGGAACAGTCTGGACGTGAAATCAATGTGAAAATGGCTGAGTACTCCACAGGTATGTGTGTCTTTAACATAGTTCTGAGAGAAATTCAGCGTGACGCAGAATGTGACAATGCTGGTCCTTTCAATTACAGGTACTGCTCATTTTTGACTGCTGAGTGGACTGGAGCAATGGAGCAACATGAAATAAAGAGTGTGTTGCTGAAGGACTCAACGCTTTTCCTGGAATCGAACTCATGACCTTACGGCTGTGAGCGGAATACCGCATTCACCAAGCCATTCGCTTTCACAGCACGGAGCCTAATATAATGGTACAATACCAGAACCACTGACACCAACATCTGTATTAGCACTCCCAACATCAACACCCAGAACATATTCTTTTCTATTCTAGGCACAAAGCCCGAAATTTTTGGGAAGGGGGCCAGTCGAATAAGTAGGCCCCAGTACTGGTACTTAATTTATCGACTCCGAAATGCACATGCTTTGCCTTGGTATAAAAAGAAGAGCCACAGCAAATATTCTGCTCAATACCACAGATTTGCTTGTCATTTGTTTCACCGAGACTATTTCGGCATGTCCCTTAGTGGCTGAAAATATATGCATCTCTTATCATGAGCAGAAGTAGTCGGGGAGCATCATAGCCATATGTTGAGAGGAATTATTCAGGGTTTGAATAATTCACCTCTGGAAACAAGGGTGTTTCATTCATCAGCCCTCATTTAAACAGCCCTCATTTAGCGAGCTTTTGAGCGGAACGGGTTACTCAGCCTGAAGAGAATTCTAGCTAGGTCATACATGTAAGTTCATGCGCTGTTTGTCTTGATATAAGGTCACGCCATTTCGCGCACATATGGTTGTGACACATGAGCCTGGTGTACTCTTATCATACTGCTAGTGATAATGAATATATTGGTCTTCGTAAATTTGTATACCAGCATCACTTTAATGGCCTGCTTTGCTCTCGCACTCAATAAGAACAACAACAACAACAACAACAACAACAACAAAAACAACAACAACAACAACAATACTAGTAATAATAATAATAATAATAATAATAATAATAATAATAATCATAATAATAATAATGGAAAAACTTTCAAAATACAAAGACCTTGAAATAGAGGTAACTCGAATGTGGAATCTAAAAACAGAAACAATTCCTATCATAGTAGGTGCCTTTCGTATAATAAAAAAAATATTCAGACAAATACATAACAAAAACACCAGGACTTACAAATATATATAACATACAGAAAATTGCACTACTGGGCACTGCACACATCCTACACAAAACACTTTCAATACAGTAACCATAAGAGCATCACAGCAAACCACAGCACATACCCAAGACACACAGAGCTGCGCTCGGTAGTGAAATGAAAGCACGTTATAAAAATGAAACTACTGAACAATAATAATAATAATAATAATAATAATATGAAACACAACTTTTTCTGCCCTACGTCTACACCATTTCTTTCCGGTGAGTATTTTGTAGTGCTGGCATAACTAGAAGCGCCTGTGGATATATTCTTTATTGGCTAAAACTTGGTAGCCAGATATAATGCATTTAATTATTTCTTCACTGTATCCACTTCGCTTAAAGTTACGTACTGTATTTTGTTTCACTGTATATGATCGTAGGCAACCATTGGTGAGATTCTGGTCGTGTGCTGCTATCAAGAAGAAATAAATCAGTCACTGATTTGGGTGGGCGATTCTCAGTTACTGTGGAGAATTTCTTTTACCTGTTTCCACTCAATTTATTATTACCATTATCCGTGAGAACAGACAGCAGCCTTCTGTCAGAGGTCACACAGGGTCTCTTTCCACACATTGTAGGTTTTGGTACTTGGTGGCTAACTATTATTATTATTATTATTATTATTATTATTATTATTATTATTATTATTATTATTATTATTATTATTATTATTATCATTATGTTTGACTTTTGTTTTGCATTTGTACAAGTTGGATCCAAGTCTCACCCAGAGACCTCAAGAGACAACAAGTTAGAAGTTCATGTAGGTGTTATGCCTAGGGTACCATATATTTGGATTTGTACATTTTTGTTCAAGTGAATGTTTAAGAAACCATAAGAAAATTGTTTGCTTTAAAATTTGAGATCACATAGACATATTATTATTATTATTATTCAGTAGTTTTATTTTTATAACGTGCTTTCACTTCACTACCGAGCGCAGCTCTGTGCGCCTTGGGTATGTGCTGTGGTTTGCTGTGGTGCTCTTATGTTTACTGTATTGAAAGTGTTTTGCGTAGAATGTGTGCAGTACCCAGTAGTGCAATTTTCTGTATGTTATATATATTTGTAAGTCCTGGTGTTTTTGTTATGTATTTGTCTGAATATTTTTTTATTATACCTAAGGCACCTACTATGATAGGAATTGTTTCTGTTTTTAGATTCCACATTCGAGTTATCTCTATTTCCAGGTCTTTGTATTTTGAAAGTTTTTCCATTTCTTTTAGAGAAACGTTGTCATCTGCTGGTATTGAAACATCAATTAGAAGGCATTTTTTTCCTTCATGATCTTTGACAACTATATCTGGTCTATTTGCCTTAATTTCTCTATCTGTGTGTATTGGCATATCCCAGAGTATGGTTGCTTTCTCGTTTTCTGTGACCTTTTCTGGCGTGTGTTTATACCATCTTTTTTCTGTTGCTATTCCATAATGTTGGCATAGCTTCCAGTGTATATAGGTCCCAGCTCTGTCGTGTCTGTGAATATATTCCTTCTTAGCCAGGACTGGGCAGCCAGAGATAATATGATTTATTGTTTCTTGTCGATCTCCACATATTCTACAGTTACTTGTTATATTTCTTTTCATTATGTGTTTTTGGTAATTTCTGGTGGGGAGGCTTTGGTCTTGTGCAGCAATTAAAAATCCTTCAGTCTCTGCTTTGAGTCCTGAGCTTCTCAGCCATCGCTGGGATTTTTCTCTGTCTATTTCTTTCGCATTTAGTTTAGCCCAGTATTTACCATGTAGGGGCTTTTCTTGCCATCGTTTTATCATGGTCCGTTGCTGTTCTAGTTTTAGTTTGGATTTCATTTGTTTTATAGCTTTTGTTGTTTCTTCTTCTTCTTCTTCGTATTTGTTATTATTATTATTATTATCATTATTATTATTATTATTATTATTATTATTATTATTATTATTATTATTATTATTATTATTATTATTATTATCAATAGTATTATTATTATTATTATTATCATCATCATCATCATCATCATCATCATCATCATCATTATTATTATTATTATTATTATTATTATTATTATTATTATTATTATCAATATTATTATTATTATTATTATTATTATTATTATTATCATCATCATCATCATTATTATTATTATTATTATTATTATTATTATTATTATTATTATTATTATTATTATTATTATTATTAAGGCAGCGAGCTGGCAAAATCGTTAGCACACCGGTAAAAATGCTTAGCGACATATCATCCGTCTTTACGTTTTGAGTTCAAATTCCGCCGAGGTTCGCTTTGCCTTTAATCCTTTCGGGGTCCATGTAATCGACTGGGCCCGTCTACATTCCAAAAAGGTAAGATCTTGAAACAATAGTAGAAATAGTAGTCGTCGTCGTCGTAGTAGTAGTAGTAGTAGAAATAACTGTAGTAGTAGTCACAGATGTAGTAGAAGTGGCATGTGCAGTAGCAGTGACAGAAGCAGTAGTAGTGGTACCTGTAAATGCAACAGCAGCTGTGGTATTAGTAGTAGTATTAATAGTTGTTGTACTAATAGTCGTATACGCGTTCTTGTAAGACGACACAACGTGTGATATTTCAAAACTTGCTGCGGGAGAGACAGACTGTAACCTGTGTGTGTGTATACATACTATATATATATATATATATATATATATATGTGTGTGTGTGTGTGTGTGTGTGTGTGTGTGTGTGTGTGTGTGTGTGTGTGTGTGTGAGTGTACTTACTTTCAGAGACACATGTGTGCGCATATGTACTTGCTTACACATGAATAATCATGTTTATCTGTTTCCATGTTGATCCCTTGGGAACTATGTCAGTATGTTAACATAATTTACCCGTTGATGTAAGGCATATAAATGTGTATGTGCGTGCATGTATATATATATATATATATATATATATATATATATATATATATATATATATATATATATACCTACATACATACATACATACATGCATATATATGCATATACGTATCAGCATTTATGTACATACCCACATATATGCATAAAACACGCATCTCACTCACGTAGAAAAAGAGATGGAGAAGAAGGAAGTTAGTAGTCTAATAGCAAGCGTAAGTAAGAAAGTAATAATCCTTTCTATAGGAAGCATAACGTTCGAAATTTTTAGAGAGGGGGGCCAGTCGATTAGATCGACACCAGTACGCAACTGGTACTTAATTTGTCGACCCCGAAAGGATGAAAAACAGCGTCAACCTCGGTGGCAATGATACCAAAAATGACGTAAAAGAACTAGACGACTTAAGGATCGAAAAATTCAATAAATTTATTGTTATCATCCCAGACTGCAACATGCCTTTACTCTGAATTGCATATTCC
>NC_142935.1:92038287-92048287 GCF_046866305.1 Octopus bimaculoides
GTACACTTATACGACCCAGTTAAAATTAATTCCCACCTAAAAACGATAGTTTTGGCGTGCAGGCGTACGTAGGTGGTTAAGAAGATATTTTTCCAGCCACGTAGTATAGGGATCAGTCCCACTGCGTGGCACCTTGAACCCGTGTCTTCTACTATAGCCAGAGGCCGACCAATGTTTTGCTAGTGAATATTGTAGATGAAAACTGTATACTTTCTTTGCATACTTTGTTGTTGTTGGCACTCCGTCGCTTACGACGTCGAGGTTTCCAGTTGATGCGATCAACGGAACAGCCTGCTCGTAAAATTAACGTGCAAGTGGCTGAGCACTCCACAGACACGTGTACCCTTAACGTAGTTCTCGGGGATATTCAGCGTGACACAGAGTGTGACAAGGCTGACCCTTTGAATTACAGGCACAACTGAAACAGGAAGTAAGAGTGAGAGAAAGTTGTGGTGAAAGAGTACAGCAGGGTTCGCCACCATCCCCTGCCGGAGCCTCGTGAAGCTTTAGGTGTTTTCGCTCAATAAACGCTCGCAACGTCTAGTCTGGGAATCGAAACCGTGATCCTATGACCGCGAATCCGCTGCCCTAACCACTGGGCCATTGCGCCTCCACGTTACATACTTACATACATACATTCATACATAAATATACACCGACATCTTTATATATTATTTATATGTATGTATTTATATAAGCTTGTGTATATATTATTATATTTAGTTCTATGTGTGTCCGTTTCTTTGTGTCTCTCCTGCGTTTGTCCCTAGTATGGCTTGACAACCGATGTAACATTGTTTCGGTGTCTGTAATTTACCTATTCATCAAAAGAAATCGATAAAATAAGTTTCAGACTTATAAGTAAATATTTGGATCGAAATGTTGAACTAAACCCGTCGAGGCAGCATCACTGCAAGATCGCAGCCAGTATTGAAGAATAAAATACACAAGATAAAGAAGCAAAATGTATCGTTTATGTGTCTTCCATCTGTCTGTGCATGACAGAGCGGACTTAGCAGTGAGTTATTTGAGTTCAATAACTTCTCGTCTCCGAATCTGTCGACGCATCCTCGGCAGTGCTATTTAACCCTAGGCCAACGCTGCTTCAGCCTAAACACCAACAGAGTATTTCGCGTCATACACTGGATTACATCATAGATATCTCTTTTAAAAGAAAGAAGACATTTTTGAGAGCAATGTGGCTGTTCTTTCGTTAAGTCCATAAAACAACTGTACTCGAGTGCGTTAAATTAATACAGTCGTTTAAAACTAATTTTACGTGGCATCGAATTAAAGTTAAATATTTAATCAATGCCTTCTGTGAAATTCTAATGTCATTTTAGTTTCTTCACAATTAATAAAAATCAATAATACAATAGAAATATTCTCATTTGAATTCTACTGAATATTTTAATGATTTTATTACATTATTAATATTATTATTATTATTATTGATATTCTTCTTCTTCTTATTATTATTATTAATGTTGTTGTTATTATTATTATTACTATTATTATCATTCTTCTTCTTCTTATCACCATCATCATCATCATCATCATCATCATCATCATCAGTAGTAGTAGTAGTAGTAGTAGTAGTAGCAGTAGTAGTAGTAGTGGTAGTCGAAGTAGTAGAGTTGTAGTAGCAATGTTGATGATGATGATAATTATGATGATGATGAAGATAATAATAATAATAATGATAATAATAATAATAATAATAATAATAATAATAATAATAATAATAATAATAATAATAATAATAATAATAATAATAAATAAATAAATAAATAAATAAATATATAGATAATCAGGATTTATTTGCCACCAGGGCGAAGGATAAGGGGGACAAAGACAATCATAAAGTGTTGGGGTTTACATATAATGAAATGATAGAAAAAAGTAATAACTCGGTCACAAACAGATTAAAATAAGCGTTTCTCTTTTGACATTAATATATGGTAGGTAAAGTGATTCATTTTCAAAGAATGTTTCACAATTACATATTCGACGATACCAGATGCGTCTGTTTATACTTTTATGAATATATGTATGCATATATGCTTATATATATGAATATATATATACATATATGTCATAGGCGCAGGAGTGACTGTGTGGTAAGTAGCTTGCTTACCAACCACATGGTTCCGGGTTCATTGCTACTGCGTGGCACATTGGGCAAGTGTCTTCTACTATAGCCTCAGGCCGACCAAAGCCATGTGAGTGGATTTGGTAGACGGAAACTGAAAGAAGCCCGTCTTATATATGTATATACATATATATGTATGTGTGTGTATGTGTATATGTTTCTGTCTGTGTTTGTCCCCCCAACATCACTTGACAACCGATGGTGGTCTGTTACGTCCCCGTAACTTAGCGGTTCGGCAAAAGAGACCGATAGAATAAGTACTAGGCATCCAAAGAATAAGTCCTGGGGTCGATTTGTTCGACTAAATGACCGAACAAATAAAATAGTAAAGAGTATATATGTGTATATCTGGTATATATGAATGTTTGTATGTATGTATATGAATACACGCACATTTATATGTATTTATATGGGTGTATGTATTATGTGTTCAGGTAACAACGTAAACGTTATCAAGTAATACACATTTTCAAATACTATATTTGCTGTTAAGTAGCCGCTATACCTCTCCCAAATCACGCGCCACTATCTTAAATTGGAAAAATACATTGTATTAACTATTCGAAGTGTACATTATGTCGGAATAAAAGATTCAATGGGCAATGGTTGTAACACCTTATTTATAACTCTATTGAGTTGCAGCCGACTTACAATGTTTGTCTTCTTAATAAAATATTACATTGACCCGTAACAATATAATCCATTTGCTCAAAATAATGTATCTGTTACATTGATTGATAATAAATATCATTCTTGCTTAGCAAGGAACTAAAGTCTTCTGTAAAGTTAGGACAAGATGTTTCACATTTATCTTTCTTTTACAATTAGATTTTCTGACAATAACAACCAAGTCTTTGTTTTCTTTCTCCAGATCAGATTCAAATTTCAGCCCATTTAGAATGATGGTATTTTGCTGGCCTCATTAAGTCCATCATCATCTTCTATCTGAATTATCTAAAATCATGCCAGTGGTCCATTTGCGTTGTTTAGATAATAGTTTATATTACCCAAATGAAAAATTATATTTCTGTGCCTAACTGTACGTTAAACAGAAGTTTAATGAATAGGCGCACATGTGGCCGAATATTCTTCAACATATAACGTAATTCATTCTTTGAAAGAACATGTGTGAAATGAAAAGTTAGGTTAGTGTCCCAACTGTGATGTAAATTGAAGTACTTTTTGTTTAGTGAATAGGTGTACATGTGGCTGAATATTCCTCAATTTATAAGGTAATTCATTCTTTGAAAGAACATTTATGACATGGCTGGTCCTGTAAATGAGAGGTACAGTCGATTCGATGGATTTCCATCCAGAAGTCGTCTTCCCATTTACACTCAGCTATACCAAATTTTACTGCTTCTACATATCATTGGATGGAATGAAAAAACATGTTTAAATATTTGCAACCTAAATTCTTAATATAATGCGACACAGTTATTAATCTCAACGACAACGTGGTTTCTATCAGATATTTATAACTATGTAATACAAGACTTGTTCAATAAGTGTACATCATGGCAAGTTGTCGCAACTTCATGAGAAATATAGTGAAGAATTAATACTCTAAGGCCGAGTAAGTTACGTTGTCACGTCGAAGTGAGAGGTGAAGAGCGATAGAAAAAAGGAGAGGGAAGTGTTAACACGTAAGGTAAGGGAACAACAAGAGTTACCATGTAGATCAAATAGAAAAACTGTAAATGCATATGGCTGAAAGTTACAACATTCGCAACATGAATATTCTCTGAAATCACTGTGAAGCTGTTAGGTTTATGAACCTCTGAACATCTGGGAGAATGGGCAAGTGATGTTCCCTGAATTACAGACTTGTCTAGAAGAAGAGAAAGTTTTTTTTTTAAATGAAAATAATACACAATATACAATTTCAAAAGAAACACTGATTTTTATTTTTCTACATTAATTTCCAGCGACCTAAAATGTCTCCACGTGTACCAGTAGAAATATTACCAAGTCATAAAGTAGGAATTACGATCTTTCTGAATTTGACAGGGACAATATTGAATTATTTTATTTTTATGAAAACTTTTTTATAAAATAACAGAAGTGTAGTCTCATTTATGTCACATACAGACGAAATCACACTTATACACACACAAAGACGCCCCCACAAACATTTCAATTTAATTCTAAATTTATTAGTTTATATACGAATAGGTATATTTATGCACACACACACACACACACACACACACCACACACACACACAAACACATATATATATATATATATTTAGACGTATTTATACACACATATAACAAAACACTCACACACTAAACACATATTTCCTTACACACACATTTGTACAAGAATCTATATTTCCCTCTCCATCTCTCTCTCTCTCTCTCCTTATATACATACTAGCAGAAAGACCGCTCTGCGGGCGGTTTTCTGCCAACCCCTTGATAATATTTTCACATTTGATTCCGAATTCTAATAATTTTCATATTTTACATCTGATTATTTCTTTGTATAATAGTGTTCACTTGCTTAGTAAATATTGCTTTCATTATTTTATCACTCATAATCTCACTTTTTTAAACAAACATCACGGTAGTCCAACAACAGAGGGAGAGCAATTTGACAAGCTTTACCTTCCCCTCGAAGCAACATTGTGATTTTAATTCAGCAAACTATATGTAAGCTTTGCAGTGTGTGGGCGTGAAAGAGAGAGGGAGAGAGAGTATATAGGGATTTTTCTGAGGTGGTGAAGGGAGGGGTTTCGGAAAACTCACACGATTTGATTTTCACCCTCATAACTTTCAGGAATATGGGTATCTTTTAATGAAAAGGTATACAAATCTCTTTGAAAGAGCATAAATTACGATTATAAAGAAATTTGCAGTGAAAATGTTTTCGGAGATTTTCCCCATTTTTTTTTTTAGCCACATACTTCGAAATGATGAGGCTTGAGGAGAGACATCTTTATTTGAAAAATATTTTGAAAACTCTTTTTTTCACACATCCTTCACTCATCATACCGCTCCGGACCTATTTTGGCCATTTTTTTGGCTCTTCAAAACCATGAAAAGAACATTTTCCGTGAATTTTTTTTTTTCAATTGTTAATATTTTCAGAGCGAAAAGTGAGTCATTTAAGGGAGATTTGGCTGTTGTCTCTAGCACATCCAAAGACAAACCTACTCGTTCCTTTATCACTCACGCATGTATTGATGTTGTTTCAATATTTTCCCCCATAAATATACTTATTTGCTATAAAAGAAAATTTGAGAAATTATCAACTTTTTGCAACCTCACTCCCAGTCACCGATTGCTTCTGTTAAAATATTGGAGAGCCTGAGATGCTCATTGCTGGCATTAAAAAAAATACGGATATGTACTTGCATGTAAGTGACTTGATCTGAGATTGTGTGCTGGAACAAAAAGAATTGGAGCGTAGAAGATGTTTGTAAGGGATTGAAGAACACATAAAAACCGTTAGTTTCACGGCACTACTTAAATACAGAGGTCCCGATTCATCTACGTAACAATATGAAGGTAACGGTTAGTTTTTAGTGTTAGTGTTTAGGGTTATGGTTAGTGCTTAGGGTTAGGGTTAGTTTTAGGGTTAGGGCTAAGATATCCTTACACGACCACACAGCGTACATTTAAAATGTTTTGTATGTAACACCTGTATTTAAGCAGTGCCATTAAGGGCCTCTATATTTAAGTTTCGAGTACTTGTCGGCAACTTTCTTTTTCTCCTCATCTTCTGATAGTAATTACCCAACTTTCTAGGCTCTTCTCCCAGCTATCCCGCTTTCAAAATTTATACGGGTATTTAAAAAAATTTTCAATCAATAAATAATATTTTTACATTAATAGAATTAAACTATCAGTTTTCCAAAAAGTGAATTAAACTTAAAATAGAAAGTGAGAGACTTTGCAAATGAAAATGGAATACACCGCCGTGAATGCAATGAATATTTAAATTTGCGAGAAATGGCAGTTAAAAAATTCAATACACTTGAGAAGTCGAAATTATAGAAAATTTCTTTGAACATGAATTTGTAAAAATATTTCCAGATGGGCAACCTTTTGATAATTGCTTTATTTAGTACTTTTAGTAATTGTTACATACCGAATTACCAAGCAGCTTTCTCCATTATAGTATAGATGCATGTATGTATAACTACGTTACACATCACAAAACAGGCCTTAAATTAGCATTGGAAATGAAGTGGACTTTCAAACCTAGTTTATTTAAAGACTGATCCATACCCTCTTATCAGATTGTCGGTCGAAAGGGAACCGAGACCTCCTTGTGCTCCCCGCAGTTAATACAATACAGGCTGAATAATCTATTATATATTCAGTGAAGAAACAAACATGTTGAACTAATACATCAGTCCAAGATAAATAAGGAAGTAAGGTATTTGCTCATGCATGCTGTGAGAGACATGAAACTTGTTTTGCATCCTTGTTTCATATACGCTTCTTACATCAATTATTGTGCACTGTTATTGATAAATATTTTACGAAACATTAAAATAGACATGCAAGCTTTAGTTTCGCACGAACTACAGAAACACACACACACACACACACACACACAAACACACAAAACAGACAAAAACACACACACAGAACGACACACACACACGCATGCACGTACACACACACACACACACACACACACACACTCACACATGGTCTTAGAGTCCAGAAACCTCCACGCACGAATTACAATGCGACATTTATATGCACACAGTTACATATAAAGCTCTCTCTATCTCTATCCCTCTCACTCTGTCTGTCTGTCTGTCTCTCTCTCTCTCTCTCACACACACATATGTTCACAACAATTCAATTTGGGTACTGACCTCGTTGTTTGGTATTTGCATATTTTCGTTTCATTCTTTTGTTCGCTTCGTCCACTATCTTTCTTCGCCAGTTAATTTGAATTCGTGGTTTGCGAGATATTGTTATTTATTGTTTCATTGTGATATACAAATGAAATTATCCTATATCATGAACGTGGGGAATGTAAATACACCTGAAGAATCGCCACTAAAAATATTGCTGAAATAATTGGGATTTGATATATGATTTCATGTTTTATATTATAATGTTTCTGCAATGAACTTCTGGTAAAGTAGGGATACATTAATTGTAGTAACATGCAATATAAAACGCTGTACATTCCAATTTCGTTGTTAATGTATATATATTCTCTATGACATAGGTAAATTTTATGGTGCCGATCACTTAAAAGAACACATATGTCAGAAAGGGTTTTTAAAACTCTGTCCTGGAGATGTTTCGCTCAAAGGTGACCAACGTTCTGGTCGACCTACTGAATTTGATGATGACCAAATCAAAGCCATAATTGAATCTGATTGTCAGATAACTGTGCGAGAGATTGCAGAAGGGTTAAATGTGTTACAGACAACAATTGTAAATCATTTAAAATGTCTTGGCCTCGTTAAGAATCTCGATATTTGGGTGCGACATAAATTAAAAAAGATTCATTTAAAAGAACGAATTAATATTTGCGATATGCATCCCAAACGCAATGAAATCGATCTTTTTTTGAAACTGGTGATGACAAATGTATCGTCTGCAATAACATCTATCGAAAACGATCATGGCCCAAGCATAATGAACTAGCATAAACCACATCGAGAAAAGAATTGCATTTAGAAAGGGCCATGGAGTCACTTTGGTGGAATTTCTAAGGTGTTGCGTGAGAGAGACGGAAGAGAGAAAGAGGAAGAGGGAGAGAGAAGGAGAAGGAGAGAGAAAGAGAAAACGAGGTAGAGAAAGGGCAATGTTGATATAGATTAGAAGTGTACACGTAGATAGATAGATAGATAGATAGATAGACAGACAGACAGATAGATACATACATATATACATACGTACGTACATACATACATACATACATACATTCATATAGATACATACATAGGCACACAAGATAGAACGCACAAAAATTCTGACACGCACGTATATGCACATACATTTATACTATGTGAGAGCAGTTATTACAATAATAACAACAGTGTAATAATAATGATGATGATAATAATAATAATAATGATAATAATAATAATAATAATAATAATGATGATGATGATGATGATAACGAAATGATAATAAGAATAATAATAATAATGACGATGATGATAATTATATTATTAATAATAATAATAATACGAAGAAGAATGATGATGGCGATGATGATGATGATAATATTAATTGGTAGTAGTAGTAGTAGTAGTAGTAGTAGTAGTAGTAGTAGTAGTAGTAGTAGTAGTGGAGGTGGTGGTGGTGGTGGTGGTGGTTGTCGTCGTCGTCGTCGTCGTCGTCGTCGTAGTAGTAGTAGTAGTAGTAGTAGTAGTAGTAGTAGTAGTAGTAGTAGTAGTAGTAGTAGTAGTAGTTTGCACATGATGACATCACGGAAAGGTAAACCTTTTGTAGATGTTTCCTTAAATAAACTCGAATAAAAATATTTTTTGTTTGTTTTTTTTTCAGTCACGAAATTATAAATTTTTCCTTCAAGTTTCCTAAACTGTTCCCCAATGCTTTTTATACGCCTCATAGTTTGTCGTCTTCTAATGTAAAAACGAAAATGAACTAATAGACTTTGTATACTTTTCGAGGCATCAAAACCTTTGATATTTTTAGCACATCAACAATATATTGATTTATATGTAACTGCTATAATGTACTATATCTTTCGATATATAGTTCAAACCAATTCCCGTAGGTTTTCATTTCCTAGCTTAGTAAAAATATATTTGGTGATACAATTAAATAATTGAGTGAATCTGCACTAAACATTACTACCTACCTAGGAACATCGAACTGTCTTAAAAAATGATAATAGATATTTGAGGGGAAGATATACAAAATAGGGTAGAGAGGACGGCGGTGTTTTAAAAATTCACAAAGTCATTAATTTGAGCTGCAAACAAATTTTATTGACATCAATGTGTTCTTATTGAAATAGCATTTGTCAAAATTAAGTGTGAAAAGCAACATCCATCATGTGGTGCCTGTTTTCATTGATGCAGTTTTCAATGCGTTCTTGGAAGTTGACCGCAGCATTGCCCTGTCAATTTGAGTGACTTCTACGCGAATAGCTTCCTTGAAATCGTCCAGTGTCCGGGGGCTTATGCGCATACACATAAGCTTTGAGGTTTCCTCACAAGAAATAGTCACACACGGACAAATCAGGAGATGGAAGGCAAACCTGGAAATGAGGCGGTCACCGAAGAGAGGGTGAAATACGTCCATTCATGGTTCGGTTGTGTGGGCCGGGTAGAAATACAGGTCTTCATGCAAAATACACCTTAGCGATCGATTACCGATGCAACGTTCAGTGGATTGCCTCCGTATCAAAGCTTGTCTGATGCGTTCCACATTTTCCAGGGTCCGTATCGTTCGTGGCGCCTCCATCAGTCTTCAATTTATTACTGTACCTCGTGTACGAAGTGCATTCACCTAACGTAAAATTGTGTTACGGGTAGAAACAGCCTGATTTCGGTGAATGTTGATGTAGCGCCGAAAGACTCGCTGAACTGCGTTGACAAACTCATTATTCTTCATGTAACTTTTGTAGGAAAACACGCGATGCTTTAACGCCCAACGGTAGAGGGGAAACTGACAGAAGCGTGTATATATATATATATATATATATATATATATATATATATATATATATATATATATATATATATATATATATATATGTATGTATGTATGTATGTATATTTATGTGTGTTCGTCTTTGTGTCTGTGTTTACGTCCACATAACTTAGCAGTTCAGTAAACATGACTAATAGAATAAG
The DNA here is from genome assembly GCF_046866305.1 of Octopus bimaculoides. Taxonomy (NCBI): domain Eukaryota; kingdom Metazoa; phylum Mollusca; class Cephalopoda; order Octopoda; family Octopodidae; genus Octopus; species Octopus bimaculoides. Next base: position 92,048,253 of record NC_142935.1, read on the forward strand.
TACTGCGGTCGATATGTCCGGCTAAAAGCCTCAAA
>NC_142935.1:92053287-92070787 GCF_046866305.1 Octopus bimaculoides
ATGATATGAATTTGCCTCATATTCGGACAACGGATGAGCTACGAACAAGGACAATTAGCTTATCAGTTGCACTGTGGATATTGCTTCTACAACTTACCAAAACTTACGCTCCGGATCGAAGATGTACCGTGTGCGTTTAAAATTCCAAGACGCAATTGAAAGATTTTTAATAAATATAAAATTTGACTTATGAGTAGAATGCTCATTTCTTTGGTTTGTAACACGCATGCAGATACGCACATATGCATATGCATATATATATCTATACATAATTGATTGGTAATGTCTACGTGTATGAATATTCTCATAGAGATAGATGTCTAAGTAAAGCCATTACTTTAAAACATTTAAGGAACATTTTTTCGGTATTTCAAAGTGAATAGCGTTTATAAAATGGCGCCTAAGGAAGTAAAATGAACTCCGTAATTTATTTTTCACTACATACTTATTCGGATATCGTAGTAAGTTTTCAGGAGAACACTTAGACTTACACACGCACGCACAAACACACATATACGCAAAACATACATATATATGATTGTATATAAATATATATTGGATATATATTTATCTACAATGTATATTTTTATGCATATATATATATATATATATATGTATAAGTGTATATGTGTGTGTATATACATGTATATGTATCATTGTGTGTATCTATCTATCTATATATATGTATATATATGTGTGTGTGCCTTCATGTTTTTATGTATATATGTATATAAATACATATATAAGCAAGCTAGTATATATTCATATATATATATACATATATATGTACATGAATATATATATATATATATATATATATATATATATATATATATATATATATACACACCTATAGATACATATATATTTATATATATACGTACGCACACACACATGTACACACATAGATAGATACACAAACACACACATGTTAAAATCACTTGTCTAAAGAGAGATACATATGCATATGTACATGCATTAAGCTTGTATATCGATTTTCTCCACAGGTTAATATCAGCAAATATGGCGTATTAATAACACTCGCTACCGCTGTCTAACGGGAATGTCAGGTAGAGATATTGGTTTTCTCTGCTGCAAGTCTTTTGCAATGTCCGTGATTATGGTGCGATGTCTTGTAAACGTTATTAAAATCCGTGGTTTCAACGTTCAAGCACATACATGCGTGTAAACATAAATTCGTACGTACATACATACGCATACATACTCACATACATGCTTCTATGTGTGTATGCGTGAATGTATGTGTGTCCGTATATCTATGTATATTTAGAAATATATATATATATATATATATATATATATATATATATATATATACGCACACACACACACACATATATATATAGAGAGAAAGAGAGTGAGAGACAAAGAGACAGAGGGAACGATACACGCACACGTGCGCGCGCACACACGCACATACATATGTATACATGAGTATAAATTCATGATGTTTAAACACATATCGTTAGTAGTGGAGGTTGAGGTGTCAATGTTGCACGGGCATCTTGACCGTGTGTGAAACTATTACGATTCCTAACATTATAGTATTACACTCTTAAATTCGGAAGCCCTTGTTTATAAAAGTAAATATCTTATTACGTATTAGAATTATTTTCTTTACTCCAAATTATCATAATCATTATTCTTATTTTTCGCTACGAATACAGGAATACCAGCAACTGATCTTAAACCTGGTTTGTGCAAGTCAAAAAAATAGTTGATTCCACACACTTACAGATATGGAGACGGTTAACATGTCAGAAAGTCGCTTTCACTTTCAAAGCAAGTTTCACTGTCAGCTGACTTCACATGGGTCGCTGTGCCACCTTTATCATCGGGTAGAATACAATATTTTCCTCGTTATTTCTCTAGTGACTATTGCGAAAGAAATGCTGTAGATGCAGCCTAAATGATTGTCAAAGAAACGTTTGTTTTTAGTGAAGTCCTTTCATCGATTTTTACAAGGTCTGCATAGAGTGGAAAAGGATGTTTAAGAGGAAGATGTTATTTTCCAACCAATTAATTCATGGATTACGTCGGTGAGAGTAGCAATTATACTCGATATGAATACACTAGCTCTCGGCATAGCCTCTAAAGAAGCAGTCTAAGATGGTATAGAGTGATAGAGAAGAAAGAGTGAGTGCCATTGATTACCATAATACTCTTAAACCTTCGGGTTCCTTGAACTGCCCTCAGTCAAGTCTTGTGTGGATTATTCTTTTAATGCTCATATCAACCGGTATATTTCGGGCAATAGTATAGACATGGTCACGTTATTGTTCAATCCTGGTGATATCATTAGACTACCGCGTACAGTTGTCTGTGATTTTGTTATATGCTGTGCCGTGTGTTTTCCGTTTCATAATTTTTACAGTATGGAACTTCGCCCAATATAAAATAAAGTGTGCCCCGCATAACGCTGCTGTTTTCTGTGTTATACAAACTTGTGAGGCAAGTCATTGTGCTTTTTTACTTAACTGCATGTTTTTTCATCGCTCACTTAATCACATGGTATTATGAGGATGGATTTTCTTTCATGGCACCACATGCAGTTTATGTCTAATTTTATAATTTTTACACTTTTATTTACTTGATTTCTTCCACTCTCCAAGTGATTACAGCATCATTTGATGGGATTCATCATTATCATCAGCAGCAGCATCGTCGTTGTCACAACCACCACCACCGCCGCCGCCATCACCACCACCGGATTCTTCGTCTTCTTCTTCTTCTTCTTCTTCTTCTTCTTCTTCTTCTTCTTCTTCTTATTATTATTATTATTATTATTGAAGCACGTTCGTAATTTAATATCATCAGTATAATTATGATCTTTCAAGTGCAACCGTTCATATAAGACAGTGCAGGATTTTATTTATCAAGGGGTTAACAACGAATGAAAGTTAATATTTCATTAACGGAAAGTTTATAAACGTGTGTGCGAGTTGGGAGAGGTGCATGTAATGTGCGCATGCAATTATAACATTTAAGAAATTTATGCCTCCAAGAAAATATAACCACATTACGCCACTACGCACAAACACACACACACAAGGACAAACACAAGGACACACACAAGGACACACACACGCACTCACATACACACAAGTTTATATATCATACGTACCTCGAAAAAGTCCACATCCTTACTGACATACACCCCCGTATACACGCACTCATACGCGCACACACACACGCACACCCGTACACACGCTCTTACACACACTTATATACACACCTAAACGCATTGGTAGATATACAGTGACACACACGCACACATACATACGTCACCTACACTCTCGAAACCACGTTGATCTAATGCTCAATCGCTACCGCCATAGAGTAGCGCTACTAACCAGTTATCCAATCACATAAACAGAAAGACCCGCACACATGTATGAACAACCCTCGCACCATTCCCTCATATAAATTACTGCACTACACCCGCATCCGCAGCTGCACACACACACCAAAGCATATACACTGCACACGCAAAATGGCTTATCTAAGAGAGACGGAAATCTCTTGTCTGCGTTTGTTTTAACAATTTGGGAGAAATGGGGACGAACCAAATGATTTTCTTTGGTCTGTGCTTAGGTCTATTTTTTATGATTTACATTTTTACTAGATAACAAGTGATTCCTTTTTGCTCTTAAATAAGCATTTCCTAGAAAATCACGAGTACAGAAAGATCTTTAACAAACGCTCGATGAAATTATCGTGTAGCTGCTACCCCAGTATTTAGAAAAACATTACAATTAAACACCACAAGAGCTCACACCCAGTTGTAACTTCCGAGATGCTGGAGGTTACCCACTTGGCCAGGAATGCACGATAAACACCGCTGTATGAGTCAGAAGTTACAGAAACGCTATATCATAATCTAACCGAAAAGAAAAAAAATGCTATGGAAACCATCTATCTTGGACAAAAATAAAGCCGTGGAACGTCGTAAAAAATGTCCATACCATTCGTTAATGTATCTAAGAAATGCAACTTAAACGTAGCTAAAACATTGCATATCCTTCAAGATCTAAGAATTCCACCGCACTTTTGAATTACAGATCAGAAATTGTCAGTTAATACAAACATACGGACAAGTTTCTTTTGGCGAATTGGAGATGCTCACCCTCTCTAGATTGAGCAGCTGTATTGCGGACTTTAGACCTTCTCCGCTGATTCTACACCAACTAGCATTATTATGGTTTCGTGTTCAAAGCAGACAAAACTGTATTTCTTACTTTTTGGCTATATATATGTATATATATTTATATATATATGTACATGTATGTATGTATGTATGTATGCATGTATGTATGTATGTATGTATGTATGATTCTGTGTGTGTGTGTGTGTGCATGTATGTATGCAGGTACGTATGTGTGTTTGTATATATATACATATGTATGCATGTTTGTATATATACATATATATAACTATATATTTCTCTGTCTGTCTCTCTTCCCCCCTTCTCTCTCTCATACATATATATATATATATATATATATATATACACATACTTTGTTAAGATTCGGTCTGAAGTGGTCAAGGCCATAATTTACTTAGTAACACTACCTGAAAGAGACATTTAAATGTTTCATATTACAGTCATTCTTTTGGCACCAGCGCCGTTCGAGCACAGAATTATTGCTTGATGTGATGTATACGGCTTAGGTGGTTTATCTGGAACTTGCTGGTGGTATTCGTCCCGCAACCCTCTGAATGTTATGAAATCTTTTTCTTCTTTTGTGTGCCTTGGCATGATGTTGATGTGATATATTCTTAGTTTTATGGTGTAACGGAAGCATGATTTTTGTAGCTGGCTGATGACATGGTGTAAAACCTTGGGTGAATTTTAAAGTTGATGCCAATATCATGTGGGTACTGCTGTCGGGCTATTTTCTATATCATATAAATGATATAGCACTCACTCACTCAAGGTGGAGAAGAGAACAGTAGTGGTATAAGCGTCTCTACACCAAGCAGTCTTGAGGATCCAGGCGCATATTCTGTTGGTTATACAAACTGTATTGTTAATGTCGACACTCCAGCTTAAATTGTTTTCGACAGTTACTCTGTGCCTCCACTAGCGTTTTTTTATGTTACGAGGTTTTCGCCCGAGGTAAGAGTGTATGGTAGTTTAAGTGAAACCTCTTTACCGAAGTGGATGACTCTATAAATATACTTCCGTTTAACTGCATCCTTTTTAGTACCCGTTGGACAACAGCGAGCATAACCGTGATAAGCTTAGTCCGGTCTCCAACCGCCGTTTTTTTGACGATGTCAATACGGTTTCGTAACACGAATAAGGTTCGTAAGAAGAATTCATATGATTGTTCCTTTACTCATATTCAGGTACAGAGGATTTTCGTATTTTCTACCGAAATGAAAAGAAGAGAAATAAAATAGAATAAAATAAAATATTTGCGTCGTTCCATTGAACAAATTTGATGAACGCTTGAGAATCGTTCGGCATCAGGCGTTCTCAGGTGTTACATAAATACGTTATATTTGCGAATGTATTTATGTCTGTGTGTATTCTGCAAAAGTTTGAAAACGATGTTCATTCAACTTATGATTCTTTAAAACATTTTTTAATATTCACTTTCTGCACCTACCTCCTTCTTCAATACCAAAGGAATTTTAAACTTTGATGTTAAACACATGTTTTCCATGACAGATAACTGAATATTTTGACATATCTAGAGAACAGTCTTGTTCTTTACCCTCTCTAGTTCCGTAAAGCTTTTAATTTAAAATCTCGCAAAATCAGATGATCCATCATTGTGGCTCCACATACATAATATTGAAAACCATGCTTCACAGAGTGTATAATCGTGTTTTAGAATAATTAAAAAAAAACAGCCTTAATCAGTTTTTAGAATCTGTAAAAATTCTGAGTAGGTGCCTAACTGACAAGCATTTAAGTAGCTCTCACGTAAATAGAACTGTTGCAGATATTACCACACATAAACGTGCAGACACATGCACACATACTCACGTTTATAGACACACACAGACGCCCGCACAAATGTTGTAGAAAGCATAAAAAGGTCACTCGGTGACGTATTGACAAAAAATCATCAAAATACACAATCCTCTAGTTCACAGACATGTCGTGGGGTTTTTTTTTGTGTCTGCGAAGGTTATGATGCATGCTTCTATGCAGGAGCTAGTTAAATAGTATTTCTATGCTGTCACATCCGACCAACACACCTCAAGGCATCTGCACCCTATTATTCAATCAAAAGATCAACTGTGAAAACATGATCTGTCCTAAAAGATCTTTAAGCTAAATATATATAAGCTAAACAGGAAGCCTTACAAACAAAGCCAGTAGAAATCATGGATGTAGTATTAATATGGGGTCAAAGGTGAGATATGTCAAAACAAAAACGACGATGACGGAAGCAATACAAACAAGGAGGACAAAACCAAGAAGAACTGTGTCTCATCTCTCAGATTGCCCATTTAAATAATAAAATAAATCTTTATTAGTATATTATTATGATTTTGGCAGAATTCAGCACGCATCAGCAAATACATTGCCCATTTCTATAGGAAAAGCCAGTCCTCTTGTTAGATTCATTGGTTCGGGATAACTTTTATAAACGACGTACGAATGTCGTTACAACGTACTACAGTATCCAGTGCTCTTACATCAATGAATCGCACGGGGTAATTTCGAACGTGAATATTTGATGTTATGAACACACATGTTTTAAAGGGAGCAGATGTCCTGTGATAACAAATAACAAAATCAACCACGTTATTTATGTTGGAATATGCCAGAACATATTTAAAATTAATAGATACTATATTGATTAGATCTTCGCTGTTCTGCTTACCGCTCATGAATTATTAATAAATCAAACCTCAAAACAGCACAAGTTTAGAAGTTCCTGTCTTTAATCACTTGTACAAGTTATTATTAGCGTCCCTAATCCAAACTTGCCTTTGATTTTGGAATAATAGCAAATCATAAGAGCGAAACAAAAACAAATAGTTAATATAAATTGCATAAATATGATTATATCTGTATTGGGCGAAGATTGAATAAATTTCAAAACATATATCAGCCACTATCTTTTCTCCACAAACATTTTATTGAATTGTCGAATGTAAAATCTAAGCGACAGTTGATTCGGAATGTTACGGTGTGCGACATTTTGAAGAAATAACTTAAAATGCAGAAATAGCCTTCACATTGATGAAGTGACAAACCGTGGGTAGCAAGCCTGAACCTTAGTAAGTGTCTCCCCAGAAAGACTAAGGCTTGAACAGTGTACAAGAAATAAACGCAGTGAAAGCGGGTTAAAATATATGGAGAAACTATATTGCCATGTTTCAAGCTGAAGATCAACTCAGAGAATATGATCCGTCCTAAAAAAAGACTTTTACGTATGTTAGATATACCAAACGAGGACGAAGCTTTGCAAACCAGGCCACCCGACATTCTGGATATATCAAGAGCAAAATGTCACCCGATATATCAAGAGCAAAATGTCTCTAAACAGCATTAGCATCAGCCAAAAGAGGAAAAACGGAAACAATAAGAACAACGATAACACTATCTGAAGCTGGCATCAGTTGTCTTTAGTTTTAAACAAAGCGTAATATTAATGGCATATAGATGAACAATTATATTTTATAGTACAGTACACTGGTAGACAATATCGATGGATATGGTTGTTACTGAAAATCATAGAATGTAAATGTGTGTGCGTGTGTATGTGTGTGAGTGTATGTGTGTGTTTGTGTAGAGCGCAATACAATATAACTTAGCTCATTGTGTCCTTACATGTTCCGGAAAATGTAAGCTATCATTCAGTCTTACTAACACACACACGCTCGAGCACAGATATATATGTGTATATGTGCCTATGTAATCATACATGCAAGCATATATACATAGACAAAACTATATTACGTATGTATGAATTTATGAATCTGCATATATATATATATATATATATATATATATATATATATATATATATATATTTATATGTGTGTGTGTGTGTGTGTGTGTGTGTGTGTGTGTGTGTGTGTGTGTAGGTAGGTAGGTAAGATTGGTAGGTAAGTTATAGACCACCTCTGGCTCATTGCGGAAAATTATTGCATCCGGCATAAAAGGTTCAAAGACCATGTTGACCTCAGCGGGATTTGAACTTAGAATTCTGAAGTAAATTACCAGAACATAAAAAATGGAAATGAAGACATAAACAGATAAATAAATTAATATAATTCATTAGAGGAAGGGATGAATGTATTCTATAAAATCATTTTTGGAATATGAAATTCCGACGTAATTTTCCTATTTGTCTTATGTATCGAAAGAACTGGAGAACCGAGAATTTGTGATATTCATGCCATTCCGTTAAAGGAATATCAGTGTAAAGTTAGATGAATTCACTTCAAACAGAAACGAAAACCACATGAAATTAGATCAGAGGGTTAAATAGGAATGACTGAATCTATGCCGTTTGATCTATCTAGGAAGTTATAGAGGGTGATATTAAACTGATATCATAGGAGTCCATCTCTTTCATGATTGCTACAAAGGGAAAAAGATGTGGGATATGATTGGTTGGTGAAAAGGAAATAGATGGCGCTCTCTATTCTTTCGTCTTTCAACGACTTGAATTCTATCGAAATGACCAAAGATCAATGAAATATTTTTCTTTAAAACTTTGATCTAATATCGTTACTAGAAGAGATCACCAATGGGAATATATAGTCAGATATATTCCCTCCATGATTCTCTCTATATATCACGCTATCTCACTCTCTCGCACTTCTCTTGCTGTCTTTCTTGCCCTCTCTCTCTCTCCTCATTTTCTTACACACAGACACATACACACATAAACACATACACACATCAGAAGGAACATCCGCATTTAGCACGCGAACGTATTTCTTTCGCGCTCTCTCTCTATCTATCTTGCTATCTCCTTCTCTTTCTCTTCCTCTCTCTCTCACTCTCTCTCTCTTTCTCTCTCTTTCTCGCTATATATATATATATATATATATATATATATATATATATCCATATTTATATACATACACTTTTCACTTCCGTACGAATTATACATGCTAACTTCTGAATTAAGTCGCATCCATACACATATGCACACACACTTAGTTATGCATGCATGAATATACTGATACAAGTATGCACTAAATTATGTATGCATATATATATATATATATATATATATATATATATATATATATATATATATGCATATACATATACATATATACTTATACACTTCTATATATATGTCCATGTATACGGATGTATATATTTATATATATAATAAAATATATGTGAGTGCATACCCGTTCTTACACACCTAGAAATATATAATTCACATGGACATACAAACATACACACACATATAGCAGAAGAGAAAGACGTACAAATGTATTCTACATAGATACATGCACATACACACATACATAATACATCCATAAATGTATATGTCCATATATATATATATATACATATATAAACACACTAATATATATATGCACACACATATCTCTCTCTCACTCTCTGTCTCTGTTTGTCTGTCTGTCTCTCTCTTTATATATATATATATATATATATATATATATATATATATATATATATATATATATATATATATATATACATACATACATACATACGAATAAATATGACGTAGGTGTTTTATAGATGTATTTCCGCAGCTATCTATTTTCAGCGATGAGAACTCTTATCTTTTGAAAGATACAAATGACGTTTCTAAACTAATTCAAACGAAAACCAATTTGCGATACTAAAGTACATCCGCGAATTTTTACCTTGTAAATGATCAGTGTAATAAAAGTTGTGAAATGTGTGAGTAAGCCTTTACACGTTTGCATATTTCGTTTTGGATGTGTATCTGTGTTTGTACATGCTGCATTCTCTCTCTCTCTCTCTCTCTCTCTCTCTCTCTCTCTCTCTGTGTATATATATATATATATATATATATATATATATATATATATATATATATATGCACATATTTTCTGCTTGTATTTGTCTGTCTGTATATCGGCCTGTCTGTCAGTGTATCTACCTGTCTCTCTGTCTGCCTGTCTGTGTATGTGTTTGTTTGTGTGTGTGTATCTATCTATCTATCTATCTATCTATCTATCTATCTATCTGTCTATCTATCTATCTGTCTATCTGTCTATCTATCTATCTATCTATCTATCTATCTATCTATCTATCTATCTATCTATCTATTTATCTCTCGATCGATCGATTGATCTATCTGTCTATCTGTCTGTCTGTCTATCTGTCTATCTACCTACCTATTTCTCTACCTATTTAGTGTGCACGCGCGCATGCAGATGTGCATAAGTTATTTACATTCCTTACTGCTGAGGCAATTAAGACATTTTTCTGAGAATCTACGTCTTCTCTAAATGCGATGAGACATGTTGGAAGTATTCCATGACAACCTTGTATAGGGTGGACATTCAAAGGAGAATAGGAGAGAGAAGAAGTTGGAGAGGGAGAGATTGGGAGTCGGAGAATGAGTGGGATAGAGAGAAGGAGAAAAAGAAAGAGGGGTGAGAGAGATGGGGCTATAGACAAAGAGAGAGAGAAAAAGCGCGTAGCTAGGCTGTCACAAAGTGAAGATGTCGACCTCTAGTAAACGAAAAAACATTATTCACGGAGACCAGTCCAAATACTCCAAAATTCTGCCATTCCTCTCTCAGTAATCTGAATTGGATTTCATATAAAAATCTGAATTAAGGCTGAACCATAGCTATTGGCACTTAAATGTTGGACTAACAGCCCACGTAAATGTCGTGGATATGTTGAATGATGGCAGAATATAGATCTTCAAAACAGAAATGATAAAGCAGTACAAAGAATATGAATGGTATTATAAACATCATTACAGCGATTACTAATATCATAGTAAATAAATAAGGAACGGAGCTGGCAGAGTCATTTGCACCTCACACAAAACGCTTGGTGAGCATTTCTTTCAGTGTCATGAGGTCTGAATTCAAATATCACCGGGGTTAACTTTGTCTTTCATCCTTTAGTTTTAAACAAAGCGTAATATTAATAACATATAGATGAACAATTATATTTTATAGTACCGTACACTGATAGGACCATATCGATAGATATGGTTGTTATTGATAATCATAGAATGCAAATGTGTGTGTGTGTGTGTGTAGAACAGAGTACAGTATAACTTAACTTATTGTGTCCTTGCATGTTCCGGAAAATGTAAGCTATGAGCTCGATGTAATGGAATTCTTTTACCTCTCAACAGTTTTGTCTTCGCGCCAAATATGATTTAAAAAATATCATTGTAATTAGATAAATGAAAAGTTTGCGGAATTATATTGGAAGGCACATTATCAATAAAAGCAGCAAAGTTATAACGATAGTTGCTCCAAGACTGAATCGCTGTTACCTTGCAACTGCTGCTCTTAACTTCGTAATATAAAATAGGTGTAAGGTGTTGAGCCGGCAGAATCGATAGCACGCCAGGCAAAATGCTTAGCGTCATATATCTTTTCGCTTTGAGTTCAAATGCCACTGACGTCGACCTTTCCTTTTATACTATCGGAGTCGATAGCAGAAGTACCAGTTGAGTACTGGGAATGATGTAATGGACTTAAATTATTCCCCGAATTTGCTGGCCTAGTGCCAAAATTTGAGACCAATATCAAATAGGCGCAGGCGTTTGCTCTGTGGTAAGAAGCTTGCTTCCAAACCACATGGTTCCGAGTTCAGTCCCACTCCGTGGCATCTTGAGCAACAATAGCCTCGGGCTGATCAAAGCCTTGTGAGTCGATTTGGTAGACAGAAACTGAAAGAAGCCCGTTATGTGCATATATGTGTGTGTCTGTGTGTGTGTGAGTGTGTGTATCTTTGTGTCTATTTGTACCCCCACCACCGCTTGACAACCGGTTTTGGTGTATTTGTGTCCACATAATCTGACGGTTCTGCAACAGAAACCGATAGTATAAGTACCACTTCTGATAAAAAAAAAAAATTAAAAAAAAACAGAACCACTGGTGCCGATTTATTCAACTAAAAATTCAAGCAGATGCTCCAGCATTGTCGCAGTCTAGTAACTGAAACAAGTAAAAGATAAACAATAAAACAGAATGGACAATGGGCTGAATATAATACATTTACAGAGTCACATTGTATCATCTTATACGAGATTGTGCAAATTACTTTCTCGTCAAGAGAGAGGCAATGCATATCTAAACCAGCAGATCTGTGGTTTATAACCAGTCATTCAACTCTAAACTTTCATATTATAAACCAGTTGAATGAGACTTGACGTGAAATTACACAGATACATCTTCACTGTGAGCACACAAAACACAGATTTTGATTTGAATATGATGTCGAAGTGAAGGGGGATGTGAATATGATGGCATTGTGTTCAATATTTTATTTGATATTGAATAGAAAACTTACTTGTCGAGACAAAACCGATCTCGAAAACTCAAAGGCGAATGGTGACATAAAATGACCAGTTGTGTCAAAAGAAAAGATTAATTAGACCGAAATAGAAAGTTCGTAAATAAACTTCAGCTATTTTCAGAGAAATAAACCATACCACAGCCATTCATAGTAAAATAACGTCATATATGTGTGTGAGTGTGCGTGCGTGCGTGCGTGCGTGCGTGCGTGCGTGCGTGCGTGCGTGCGTGTTAGTGTGCGTGTGTATGTGTTAGTGTGCGCGGGTAAAAAATTGGATAATTTGTCTGTTCAATTGTATTATGTGTTAAGTCTGTGCTGATCTTCAAACTAACTTCCGACTTTTATCATCATCATCATCATCATTATACTACTACTACTACTACTACTACTACTACTACTACTACTACTAATAATAATAATAATAATAATAATAATAATAACAATAATAACAACAATAATAATAACAATAATAACAACAATAATAATAATAATAATAATAACAAAAATAATAATAATAATAATAATAATTATTATTATTATTTCTTGGGCCCTTGTGGCCAATAAAAGAAATCGTTATTATTTTTGCAATTATTACTGTTATTATTATCATTATTAGTATATATGTAGGAATGTATTACATGTGTGTACCCATGTATATATGCATACACTTATCTATATATATATCTATACATACATACACGAATACATATATGCATACATACATGCATACATACATACATACATACATACATACATACATACATACATACATACATACATATACATGTATGTATATATATATATATATATATATATATATATATATATATATATATATATATATATATATATATATATATATATATATATATATATATATATATATGGTGAAGGAACAGAGAAATATTGTCCAGAACAGAACTGAAATATTCCCAATTTGCAGGAATGGACACTTAGTGAAGGAATCCTGAAAATAGAAGCAGATCAGTTGATGACAAAAGGGTGGTAAGAACCAATGAAATTAAGGAATCGGCTTATGAGTTATGTGATATTTACCAGATGTAGGAACCAGAAACTTTAGACTTCAGTTCGTCAAAATGGAAGGAAGAAAGATTGCTTAATAACGAGAGAATTAAAGGCAAAAGTTCTGAAAAAGTCTAAAGTCTGTCTCTATATATAGCTACCTGCCGCTGGAACTATGTACGAACATGTCGATACGCCAGTGAATCTAATTTTCTATAGACGTATGTATGCATTTGTATGTGTATATGTATGTAGTCTATTTCTTTTTTTTTACTGTTTCCTTTGTTTTTCTTTATTACTTTTCGTGTTCCAAAAGTTTCTCATATGGAAGAAGAGCAGGGCAGCTATTCAGAAATAAGTTTCTTTTGCCAAAGCATACAAAACATTACGTGGGATACGTACGAATACATACATAATACATACATGCATATATACATACACATATATATATATATATATTTATAAACATAATTAAGGGATCAGCAAATATTTGCTTCACCATATACCGAAGTTCAGAAATAGCAGCTAAAAAAGATGAGAATCCCACAGATAGCATCACAGATAGCTTTTTTAGCTGCTATTTCTGAACTTCGGTATATGGTGAAGCAAATATTTGCTGATCCCTTAATTATGTTTATAAATATATATGAGCTTTTAAATAAGTTCTCCACCAATAATGGTGCTTACATACCGATGGGCTTGGTAAAAATTATTAATTATTGATTTATTAATGAATTAATAAATTGATAATCCTTTACCCTTTTAATTTGTAATAATTATATAGACATACATATATATATATAAATTAAGAGGTTTGCTTATTAGCAATCAGAACCTAAAGGTAAAATTAATAGAGGTTACAAAAGTGTCGGAGGTTACCCTTCGTCACTTTTGTGAGCATTCTCTCTCTCTCACACACACGTGTTTGTGTGTGTGTGCGTGTGTGTGCGTGTGTGTGCATGCGTGTACTTTGAGGTAATTGTGTTGCGAGATTCATAATGTGAAAATGTGTGCTGAAAGAGATATTGTTTTCATCATCATCATCATCATCATTATTTATATTATTATTATTATTATTATTATTATTATTATTTGCTTATTTTTGTATCAAATTTCTTTCGTCGCGCGTTCTTTGACTTCTTTATGAATTAGTGACTAAGGTGTAGCATTTTACATCCTTTTGATTATGGATTCGCAGCCTTCTTCATCTATCGATAATATTAGTGTAGTCTCAAATGTGTTTACGTGTTTGCTCTACTCTTTTAATTGTTTCAGTCTTTTGACTACGGCTATGCTGGAGCACCTCCTTAAAGGGGTTACTCGAAGAAATTGACCCTAGAACTTATTCTTTATAAGCCTAGTACTTATTCTGTCGATATTGCTTGCCCAAACGGTCTAGTTACTGGAACGTAAACACACCAATATCCATTGTCAAGCGATGGTGGGCGATAAACACAGGCACAAAGACTGGTGCACACACCCACACACACCCACACTCACACACACTTGACTAAGGTGCCACGCAGTAGGACCTCACCCGGAGCCACCTGGTTGAGAAACAAGCTTCTTACCACACAACCACATTTGCATGCCAAGTATAATGCAATAAAATTGTATATTCAAAAATTAATGCAGATTTAATCGAGTTTCAGGTCTACTATAGACCCGACGCCATTTGGTAATCGGTGCGCATTCAAAGCCAGTGAGTAGCAATTGACGAAACCGGTATGACTTTGAATCGCTTTAACAATTCAAAATAATGACTTTTTATTCCCCTTAATATTCTACCTCAATTCATCTAATTGTATATATCTATCGTTACTTTTCATTAAAAAGCCCTTATTATTTTTATTACCGATGTACATTTTCGATTTTTTCTGTTTACTTTCCCCATATCACGTGTAATTTATTTTTCTCTTTGAAACCTATTTCTATTAAAGAGACATACACACACATACACAAACACACAAACACACACACACACACTCATACATACACACACACACACACAAACACACAGACACACACACACATATATATATATATATATATATATACATATATACATTCACATACATATACACACATGCACATACAGACACACACTCACACGAACACACATACACATATACATATATATATATATACATACATACATATACATATATATATATATATATATATATATATATATATATATATATATATATATATATATATATATATATATATATATATATATATATAGTCTGGCTCCACCAGCTGAAGATGACTCATTAGTCTGGCATAGATATTTTCATTTGGTTTCATCCTTAACGTTATGTTAACAACTAGTGATTTCCACCACTGTGCACAATAACTTCCTCCCGTCCCAGTTAATTATATCTGGTCTGTTACTCTGCATATATATACGTATATATGTGTGTGTGCGTTTGTGTGCGTGTGTGTGCGCGTGTGTGTGTGTGCGTGTGTGTACGTAATGTATGTAAATTCCGATGCATGTGAGTTTCCATGCATGTATGAATTGTATCTATCTACCTATCTATCTGTCTGTTTGTCTCTGTCTGTCTATCTGTCTATCTATCTATCTATCTGTCTTTCTCTCTCTCTCTCTCTCTCTCTCTCTCTCTCTATCTATCTATCTATCTATTTATCTATCTATCTATCTATCTATCTATCTAATGCTTAGCAATATTTCCTCCGTCTTCAATTTCTGAGATGGATTTACTCCATGGCTGACTTTACTCTTCATGTTTCCGGTATTGATAAAATAATTATGAGATGCATACTGGGGTCAATGTAATCGACTTAACTCCTCCTCTCAAATTGCTGGCCATGTGCACGCAATTTTGGAGAAGGGCTATGTAGATTACATCGACCATAGTACCTTAAATCATCATCATCATCATCATCGTCATCGGACAGGGAGACAATTATCCTTTGCCTGGTGGCTGTGGCGAAACATGTTGATTGGTGGTCTAGGCTGAAAGGCATAATTGTAGATACATTCCTCTTTGGTAGAGCTCAACATTGACTTCTTCAAGCTTCACTTGAAGAGGAAATTGAGAGTAGAGAGGAAAGATCTGTCCATGAGTGAGTTGAATGAAAGGTGAGAGAAAGTTACAAAAATGTCTACAGTGGATGGTACCTCTCTAAGTGCAGACCTGTGATTCAGAGAGAAGGAATTGGAGAGGGAACTTGATCCTAGGATGTCAGGGAAATCTCGGTTAGTGGCGTTCCTCGATTATCTCTCGGGACCATCCTGTATCAGGAGGGCCACATCTCTATCATTCTCTCCGACCCTTTTTTTTTTTCACATTTCCATGCTATGCATATTATTATTATTATTGAGTGAGAGAGAAGTGCATGCCATGAAAGTCACATCGGGGTAAAATATACGAAGCCCAGTGTACCCATCATGCCTACGTGTCTAATAAGGGTACACCAGGTACGTGTATCACAACTATATGAGCATCACAACCATATCAAGGGAAGCAGAGCATAAGCTTGCAAGTGGGTTCCAATTAGAATTTTCTTCACGCTGAGTAGCCCATCCCGCTCAAATACTACTTCAATAAGGGTTGTTTAAGGATGTTGAACGAAACACCTTGGCTTACAGATGACAACTATTCAAACTCCAATGAATTCCTCTCAACACATGGCTATGATGCGTCACCACTACTTCTGCTAATGATTAGAGATGCACATATCGTCGTCGTCGTCGTCATCATCATCATCATCATCGTCATTATTATTATTATTATTATTATTATTATTATTATTATTATTATTATTATTATTATTATTATTATTATTATTATTATTATTATTATTATTGTTCAGTAGTTTTATTTTTATAACGTGCTTTCGCTTCACTACCGAGCGCAGCTCTGTGCGCCTTCGGTATGTGCTGTGGTTTGCTGTGGTGCTCTTATGTTTACTGTATTGAAAGTATTTTGCGTAGAATGTGTG